>NW_027492251.1:0-181418 GCF_021521415.1 Bidens hawaiensis | reverse complement strand
GAGGAGTTCCACGCGGATGTCCTTTCCCAAGTGGGTGAAGGCCAGTGATGCAAGCTTGCTTAACGCATCCGCAGATTTGTTTTCGCTGCGCTTGACGTGTATCACTTTACAATCATTAAAATCGCGCATGATGGCTTTGGCTTGGGCAAGGTACAGGGCCATTGTGTCGTTCACAGCCGTGTACGTCCCGTTTATTTGGTTTGCTACTAGCATGGAATCAACGTGGGCTTCCAAATTTTTTACACCCATCTTTCGCGCAATCCTCAATCCGGCCAGGAATGCTTCATATTCAGCTTCGTTATTCGTACTTGGAAAATCCAGCCGAATAGCATAAGTATATTCCTGGCCTGCTGGATTTGTTAATTTTAACCCTGCGCCCGAACCCTCGTTACTAGCTGCTCCATCAGTATAGAGTCGCCAGACTTCATCGATTTCGTGTGCTGGGGAGGGTTGAACCTCCTCCTGGCACTCTTTCTCCCGTGAGGCGGGGGACTTCTGCAATAAAATCAGCCAGGACCTGACCTTTAATGGCTGGTCTCGGCTTGTATTGAATCGCATATTCTCCCAATTCAATTGCCCATTTGGCTAGACGTCCCGATAACTCGGGTTTGCCTAGAACATTTGAGAGTTTGAAGTTGGTGAGAATAGTGATTGGGTGACCCTGGAAATACCGTCTCAACCTGCGTGACGCGTGTATAAGTGCCAAGACCAGCTTTTCCAGGGGTAGAGTACCGGGTTTCCGCGTCTGCCAGCACGCGGCTAACATAATAGATTGGCATCTGGATGCCTTTTCGTTCTACAAGCAGGACTGCCCCGGTTGCTCTATCGGTTTGCGGAGAGGTATAGGATTAACTCCTCTCCCGCTTGTGGTGCTGTGAGTGTTGGGAGTTCGATCAGTCGTGATCGAATCTCCTGAAAAGCTGCTTCCGCTTCTGGTGTCCAGCGGAAGTGCGTTTTCTTTAAACAATTTCTTAGCGTTGACACAAAAGGGAACGACCTATCCGCATGGTTTGCCAAAAAGCGGTTAAGCGCGACTAGTCGTCCATTAAGTGTTTGAGCCTGTTTTATGGTGGTAGGTGATTCCATTTTGACAATGGCTTCGACCTTTTCAGGGTTCGCTCTGAAGCCATCTTTAGTAATAATGACCCCTAAGAACTTCCCTTCTTCCACCCCAAATGAACACTTGCTCGGGTTGAGCTTCATGTTTATCTTTCTGAGCGTGTTGAAAGTTTCCTCAATGTCTTTCAACATCGTCTCTGGCTCGGGGCTTTTGATGACCAAATCATCCATATAGACTTCCAAGTTTCTCCCAATTTGGGCGTGAAACTCTTTGTCCATTAGTCGTTGGTACGTGGACCCCGCGTTCTTAAGTCCGAACGGCATCATATTATAACAAAATGTGCCATCGGGCGTCCGAAAGGCGGTTTTGTCCTGGTCATCCACAGCCATGTGGATTTGATGGTACCCCTTATACGCATCCAAGAAGCATTTAAGGCGAAATGGTGCCACCGAGTCCACCTTAAGATCAATTTCTGGCAACGGATAACAATCTTTGGGCATGCTTTATTCAAATCTTTGAAATCTATGCACATGCGCCATTGTTTGTTATTCTTCGGTACCATTACGGGATTTGCAACCCATGTTTGATATTTGCTAACGCGCACGATGCCCGCATCAAGGAGTTCCTTGACTTGGGTTCTACACGCGTTGGTTTGCTCGGGCCCCATTACTCTGCGCTTTTGTACGATCGGCGTAACGGCCGGATCGCATTTGAGCTTATGCTCTGCCTTTCCTCGGGGTACACCAGTCATGTCGGCTGGTGTCCACGCGAAGATGTCTGCGTTTCGCTGCAGTAAGCGCTTGAGTAAGGTGCGTGTTGGATCAACAATTGTCGGGCCAATGGTAACGGCCTGATCGGGATATTTCCCATTGAATGCCCACTGTTCAGGTTCAGTGATGGTTTGTTTGGCCATCTTCGGTTTGGGTTTAGAGGAGACAGATGCGATGCATACCTGGGGAATGCCCGTGATCATCGCTACGCCTTCAGCTGTTGGCCATCCCATCATGCCGTGGACTGAGGATACCACGGCGTTGAATCTTGCCATCCCGTCTCTCCCGAATAGGATGTCATACGTATGATGTGGTTTTTTCATCACAACAAAATCCACATCCTCCGTGCGTGAATAATTCCCATCGGTGAGAGTGACGGGGAAAGATAGGATGCCCAAGGGAGTGTTTCATGCTGCCGTCAAACCCTTCCATCGAAGCGTAGACCGTCTCCAGGCGCTCCTTGTCTTCATCATCGAGCTTGTCGAAGAACTGCCTGTACATCACTGTCGACGATGCGCCATTGTCAACGAGGGTGCGGGAGGTGATGTAGTGCCCCAGCTGGCTTTTAATGACAATGGGGCCTTCTTTGTTTGGGCCTCCCGGCACTCGCGGGAAGCGCACTTCTGCTTCCTTCCATGCGCATGGTTCGGTCATTGATCTCTTTCTCCCTCTGACCTTACCATGGACCATGTTGATGCTAATGTCGACGGGCTTCCGTCCGTTACCCTGTACCTGTTGTCGTTCCTTCCTCCCTTCTTGATAGATGCCACGAGGTGTGCGAGCCTCCCATCCTTGACGAATGTCTCGACGATGTCCCTCAAGGATGTGCACTCCTCAGTGCTATGGCCCTTTGTCCCATGGAAGTCACAAGACTTGCTTTGATCCGCATTGGGTTTCTGTCGGATCACTGGGGCTTTTGGCCATGGCAGTTTTTCCGTGGCAAATATCTCCGTGACGCTCTTGGTAAGTGGCGTCCAACGGTTTTTTCCGGTTCGAAGGGTGCGTTTTGTCCCTTCCGCCAACCAGAGGGCGAGAGCTTGAGGGGGTGTCAAAGTTTATCCTTGACTGCCAAATACCTTGCCGCCTCTTTTTGTTCAGCCGGGCGGTTCTCACATTGTTCTCCCTTGTCCTCTGCGTGTAGAGGTTTGTATTGTGGGGGAGATCTCTTCCCAGCTGTTTCTCTGTTTCGGCAAAGCGCTTGGCTGCCGTCATTATGGCATCCCACGTGGATGGCATACCGTCTTTACCCGTCAGAGTGCGGATGAGTTCTGGGTATTCAGCGCCCTGAATGAAAGCGGCGCGAACGAGGTCTTCACTGATGTTGCCCAGACTTACCTTCTTGGAGTTGAAGCGGGTGATGAAGTCCAGTAAGGATTCATCCTCTTCTCTGACACAGTTGAGGATCGTCCACTGCTCCTCAGTGTGCTTCCTCTGTTGACTAAACTGTTGACTGAACTTGTTCTGGAAGTCTGCCCAGTCATAAATGTGGTGGACCGGTAAACGGTCGAACCATGCTCTGGCTGCTCCTACCAGAGTCATCTGGAACATGTAGCACCACGTGGGTTCCGTCCAGTTACTGACGGTTGCCCCCGCAATGAACCTGTTCAGATGGTCATCTGGGTCGGATAGACCATCGTATGTGCCAACGTTGGACATTTGTTTGGCACTCTTCGGGGCGATTGCTTCTGCAATGTCCCTTGCAAATTTTGACCTTCCTGCGTTTGTAGCAGTAGGTCTAAAGGCCTTGGAGAAGTCGCGAGAGCTTTTTTCCGTGACTGGTTGGAATGCTTCCCCAAAGTTCCTTTTTGGCTGGGGATCCGTTTCCTTACGCTTCCCTTTCGCCCTATGGCGAGGGTTCGCGTCGGTGTCGGAGTCTTCCCCCTCGCCGTCTGAGTACTCGTACTCACTACTCATGTTGAGGTGCTGGCGAGTACTACCAAATTCCTCAGCTTGTTGGACTGAACGCAAGCGTTCGTCCAACTCAGCCTGAAATTCTCTTTGACGTGCCTCGGCCCATGCCTTCACTTGATCAAGTGTTTGGCGAGGAGCTCGAGGTCGTTTTTCCAGCTGGGCATCAGTGAATCCCAGTGGAATATTTACTCCACTTGCCCCTACATGAGTGACTGGGGTAGTGTTCGTAAAATGTATTTCACTTGCCCCAGCTTGGGTGGCTGGGGTAGTGTTTGTAAACATTGTGTTGCCGGTGTTAACCCCAGTGGCTGGGGTTGTGGTTACCGGAATTTCTCTAGTCATCTTGGAAGTTTTGAAAAACTGGAGAAAGATGTAGTTCTAGCTTAATGCACGGATGGCGCCAATGAAGAAACACTAAGCGACCCCGGGCAGATTATGGATAATCTGGGGGCTAGGTAATGTTTCCCACGAAGGTTAGGTCCAGCAGAGTAAGTTGTACTTTAGGGAACCTGCAAAACAGACACCGTAAGCTCGTCACTGAGAAGGGGGGGGTTCCTCCTTGTGACCACCCTCCGGCGTGAGAATCAGTCTATATTGCTCTTTGAATATAAAAGTATATGAATACTATTAGAGCAATTATCAAGTAAGTTATACGAGATAGTAGATTGATCTTACCATTCCAAGATATTGGAGTATTTATAGCCGAAGGTAGGTTTTCTAGAAGGTACCGCCGGCTGAATAGTATTCCTGTTCAACCAACAGTGGATTACGCACAGGCCATACTGGTTGGTGGGTAGGTTACAGCCAATAGTAATAAAGTCGGCTGCACTATTCCACCAACTGTAGACTATGCACGTCCCACTGACTGTGGATTGTACGCAGGCCATGCTGGTTGGTGAATAGGTTACGGCCAACAGTAATACTATTCCACCAACTGTAGGCTGCGCCTGCTCCACAATGAGGGTTGGTGAGTAGGCAGCGGCTGATAGTGACAAACAGTACTAGAGGGTGCCCCTCCTCGCACTGTTGTCGGTGAGCTGTCACCCTGTGATTGGCTCATGGGCTGTTCTGGTCAGATCGTCTGTCCTATCCATACCTTGGCAGGTATGGTACAGAAGATCTTTCAGAATCAGACTGGCTCATTTGGGCGGGATTGTTCCCGCCTTGCTCATGCCTTCACGTGACTGCTGAAGTAGCTAGTGTCTTGTGCGTGTAGCCCTGCTGTCTGCGGGTAGCCTTCCCTGATGGCTTGTATCCGCAGCTGCGGGAACAGGCGGGGTACTTCACCATTGGGAGGCTTTCCCTGCGTGTACAGCTTGCGTACTGCGCGTAAGATTCTATGAGCATGGTGGGTCCTGCGGGAGCAGATGGCCTTTGCGCAGACGTCCATGTTCAAGGTGAGTCTTGCGGGACCAACTGGTCTCTGCTGGGACCTACCTCTTCATCCATACACCTTCTTGATGAATGAATGATAGATTACCACTTGTACGCACCCTACCATTATTACCCATGTCAAGTCACAAGTGTTACAAGGAGTTACAATATTTAATATTAAACAAACATTGTTTCCTCTTTGATAATGAAGCAAAACAGGAGATACTGAATTTAGATTCAATCATTCAAATATTACGAAAAGGATTATTTTTATTAAAAAAGTTATTAGTTGTTATGAACTTATATGTGCTTTAAATGTTTGTGTGTGTTCACATAACATACGAAGGATGATTCCTTTAAACCCGAAAATGCATGTTAAGTGTATGAATTATCACACAAATAAAAAGTTTAGAGCGAAAACAAACACCTTGATCTATCTAAAATAACACTACATACTACATCTAGATATCTTTCTATCCAATATCAATCATAAATAAGCAGATAAATCCTGAATTTACTTAGATGTACACATATCAATAACTTTGTAATATCAATCATGTTTGTAATAGCTAACATCTTCTGTATGATTCTTATCCCTTTCCCTAGGTCGTTCTTTGAGGGATCATGATGGCGACGATATTGTTGAATCTATTTTTGGTTCTAAAAACCTAGAAAATGTGTGAAATGATAAAAAGGTGCGTAGAACGAGAAGAGAAACCTAACATGCAACAAGAAGCGTATTGAGTGTTTTCAAGAACTCCAAAATCGAATTACAAGAAAATTAGATAATCATATTAATGTCAACTTATTTGCTTTAGTTAGAGAGATATACTAATTAGTCAACTATGATAACATGAACAACAAAAGATAAGAGGGTCCTTACCGTTCTTTCAATATTTGGTTTTGATTAGTTATTTTTTTGCGTTGTATTTTCTCTTTGACTGTTTTTGTCTGTATCAAAATCTATACTTTTCACTCAATGAGTAGTGTTTACATCGAAACATAAGTCAAAACGGGCAACAAACTCCACCGCTAGTCCTTTTTGCATAACAAAACTAAGTCGTATGTGTGAGTCTGTACATATACAAATATATTATACGAACTAATAAAAACCACGTATCAGTTCGTATAATATATTTTGTTCATGATGAAACTTTAGTTCCCAACAAGAGGCTAGGCCCCTTCTCAAAATAGCAAGAGGTCCCTGCCCAACAATTCCCAAATGAAACTAACGTGCATTCTTGTATTTGTAAGTTTTGTAGTACTTTTCTTCTGTTTACATTGAAAGTTATTTTTTTTGTTACTGATTCTTTTAGTTAAACTTATTTAGTTAATTGTTCTATTTTTTAATTTAACTTGATTGTTTATGTTAAATGATTATTGAAATAAACTAGTAATTTCACTACATTCGATCACATATTCACAAGGTGACAAAGCAAGACGAATACTTGTACCACATTACAACTCGGTCACCATGTCAATGATCCAACAATTTGATATTCTCGTTATAGGTAATTCAATCATATAGGTGCCATGCATGTTCAAAGTTTACTGAAAATATATTTGTATCATACTATAATACAACCAAATTAAATTGAAATCTGAAATACCAAAGTTAATACATGCTGCATCACCTTGAAAAAAATATATAACAAAAGTATGCAAGACAAAATTGCAAATTCTATAAATACCAAATTACTACAAGCTCAAATAGTAGACAATTATGTATGTTCCGTGAGGGAAAATCAGTAGATTTGCATTAGATCAGAAAGCCAAATTTGGCATTTCAGCACTCAGCAGCCCATAAAAAGTAAACCAAACCTTTTTTTTAAAAAAAGGTTCACAGCACTTTATTTTAAAAAAATGCCATCCCTCAAAATCACCAACAAAACATATCATCAAACCTAAAATCTTTATCCATCAAGCAAGCAAGGAACTTAATTTGTTAATAAATTCCCAAACTACCCTTCCACACCTTCATAACTGGAAGTGATTTCCAGTTAACCAATTAACCATTCATTGATTGGTCAACCAATTAACCATTCATCTCTGCTGAAACAGAGGTTGAAGAAAGCAGGGGATCATTCATAAAATTAAAGATCGAATCGAAATGTTTGGTTACAATGTAATCATCAAACAATTGATGGATGATATTCAAGTTGTTGGATCATTGACATGGTCCCACCTAGTGTTGGTTACCAATCCCAACTCATATAGTAACAAATTCAAACCTTCAAATTATCAACTTCAACATAAAAACAAATAAAATGATCAAAACTAAAATCGCTTTCTGTCTTATTACTATTATTATGATCACCAATCTCCATTCAAAGTCATATTATCAACAATTAAAACTATTCAAACTCACATGCCAACAATCTACAAACAAAAATTATCAACAAAATTATTAACGAGAATTCTTTAACAAACCGAGCGCCTCCAAAGCCACCTGCTCTTCAGCCTCTAAAGCTACACCATCAAGATCCTCGGCAACACCAACACCATCAGCCACCAGTTCCTCAGCCGCCACCACCGGCTCTACAGCCACAGCTATGTTACGTGCTCTCCGCAAGGACCGAGAATTCTTTAACAAACCGAGCGCCTCCAAAGCCACCTGCTCTTCAGCCTCTAAAGCCACACCATCAAGATCCTCGTTAACACCAACACCATCAGCCACCAGTTCCTCAGCCGCCACCACCGGCTCTACAGCCATAGCTATGTTACGTGCTCTCCGCAAGGACCTCGGACCTCGCTTAACATTTTCAAGATTTTTACCAAGCCTTTTAGCTTCATGGGTTGAAACACGAAATTGACTTAAATGACTAACCACATGTTTGGGTGCTGAAGGACAAGCTGTTACATTACCTTTTATAGACAAGAGATGATCAATTTGAAATTCTTGTTGATGTGGCAGACATCATGATTTTAGGACAATAGTTGCACTTGGCATCAACTTTTTTGGGTCTACTGTTAGTAAGCGAAACATGTTCCCACGCAGGGTGCTTAGACTGCAAATGATTAACAGGGTTATTATCAGGATCAAGATTAGGGTTTTCAGAAGTACTGGGATCAAGATTAAGGCTTTCAGATGGTGGAATATTAGAAAAGTTAGGGTTATTATAAGTTTCAAGTGGTTGTTGTTTTCAGCCATTGTATTGTAGAAAAGATTGTGATTGGGTGTTGTTACTCAGTGAGCAAATGATTTACAGCAGAGGAGTATGGAAGGATCAAACTTGCTGTTAAAACTAACAAAATAGCCCTTGGTTTTGGGTGAAACATACCCCTGTTAATTAATTACATACATACCCCTGAAGAAATATACAATTATAAAAAACATACCTATAGTTGGCATGCAATCCGGCGGAGTCCAGAGATTACACCCTGCGAGAAGATCTGTGGATTGTGCTCCGGATCCGAACCAGAACCTCGGTGCCTTGATCTGAGTGACTGACAATGGTGTTTTGAGTTTCGTGGTATTCTTTAAGAAAATGGGACCCCGAGGGGGAAGAAAGATGCAGCCATAGCTTTATTTAACCTATCTACTTTTCACGAAAACAAGGCCCGTATTGTTAACGTGGGTGCGGTTAAGTTTTTCGTGGAGTTGATGGACCCGACAACCGGGTTGTTTGATAAGGCAGTTGCGGTTTTGTCAAATCTAGCTACAATTCCTGATGGTCGGGCCAAGATCGGTCAAGAGGACGGGATACCAATGTTGGTTGAAGTTGTGGAGTTGGGTTCGGCTCGGGGTAAGGAGAATGCGGCTGCAGCTCTTCATCACGGGGCGGTCCCACCGTTGGCGGCTTTGTCACGAACGGGTACACCGAGAGCTAAAGAAGAGGTACTCTTTTTTTTCTGTTTTGGTTCGGGTTTTTTTTCTGTTACTGTTTTGAATAATGTGGGGTCGGTTTTGTTATCATGTAGGCGCAGTCGTTGTTTTTTTGTTACTGTTTTGAATTATGTGGGGTCGGTTTTGTTATCGTGTAGGCGCAGTCGTCGTTTTTCTGTTTTAATTAGGGTTTTTTTTTGTTACTGTTTTGAATAATGCGGGGTCGGTTTTGTTATCGTGTAGGCGCAATCGTTGCTTAGTTACTTTAGGAACCAGCGGCGGAGCAAATAGCGAGGCGATGAGGAAAAGTTAGTCGATTTTTCGGTTGCAAATATGTTGTTGGATAGTTAACAAATGATAATTTTTTATAACTACAACAATTGTTTTAAGAATTTATAACATATATGATGTTACATGTGATAATTAATTGTTATTATTTATACTCTCAAGAGTTGTATTGTATGTTGTACAATTTTTAATGTATGGTTAATGAAACCATTTGGAAACAAGTAGTGTTTTTAACTATGATTCATCTTTCTAACTTTATTTAATGTTTTAGGTCCATTTATATTTGTTGACAAATAGAAATCATAACTTTTACTTTATTTTATTTATGTGGTTTCAAAACAATTTAGAATATTTTGATCGAGGTAAAAGTTAGTAATTGTTCATTAGACTCTCAAAGTTACTTTTAAGTGGGATGTGTTATGATACAATAACACTGAGAGGAGAAGAAGTAATCACAATTCATCAATACCCACTTTTTTGCCAACCGGCTAGCGCCCAAGGAGGCTTCAAAAGGTGGGGTCCAACCCTATTTTAATCAATCATTTTTCTTAATACCGTATTTAACTATAAACCTCATCCACAACGCTTGTTTTATAAGTTGGCTAGTTAATACCAACTGTCTACGTGGCAACGACGACTAGGGGTGAGCATAAAACGGTTGTCAGAACCGAGGAACCTGAACCGAACCGAACCGAACCGGTGCCTCAGAACCGCTAATGTATGTACCGGTTCGGTTCTTGGTTCTCAGAATTTGCATTAAACGGTTCCCGGTAAAACCGGCGGTTCTAGATTTGGAACCGAATAACCGGAATATTCAAAACGTTTTAAATAAATATACCAATCCCCATTTTGTTATAGAGTAACTTATTAACCGGCATTCATTCAATCATTTTTTAATTCAAATGTTCTTTCTTTACGTTTAAGAAATAACAACCATGATCAATTTGGATTTAAGCTATCAAGGTAATTTAATATAAAATGATATGATCTTCAATTAATCTATCGTTGCTAATGATTTATTTAACTTCAACACTTAGGTTTTAATAAAAAATATAATAGATGTTCATGTTGTAATCTAAATTAGTTTTATTGTGAAAGAAGGCATACAATTGTATAAACTTGTTTTGCAATTTGCAAAGTTTGCATAACTCATTTGATAAATAAATGATCGAACCGGTTCTAGCCAGAATCGATTAGCAAGAACCGGATTTAGCGGTTCTGGAACCGAACCGATTTACTATAATAGGTTCCGGTTCTATTTTTCACTCATTTTCGGTTCCGGTTCCGGTTCGGTTCTGAACCGTTGCACAGCCCTAACGACGACGCCTACATGACGCTTTAATTAAGTAAACCATTACACATAGTCTAAGCGAAACACTTATTAAATGTATATAATATATAGGTCAAAATATGACGACTTGTCAATTGTCCTTGAAGAAATACTAAGTGACCCCGACAGATTACGGATAATCTTAGGGTTAAGTAGATGTTTCCCACGAGGGTTAGGTCCGGCAAAGATGGTTATTCTTCTTGACCTGCAAAACAGACACCGTGAGCTCGTCACTGAGAGGGGGGGGGGTTCCTCCTTGTGACCACCCTCCGGCGTGAGAATCAGACTAGATTGCTCTGAATATAAGTGTATATAGAGAGAAATAGCTAGAGAAGATAAGATAATGATACCGTTCCAAGGTGTTGGAGTATTTATAGCCGAATGTAGGTTTCCAAGCAGGTACGGCCAGCTGTATAATATTCCTTTTCCACCAACTACGGGCTATGTAAGTGCCATGATGGGAGTTGGTGGGTAGGCAACGGCTGATAGTGACATGGCCGGCTGTATACTATTCCTTTTCCACCAACTACGGGCTATGTACGTGCCACGATGGGAGTTGGTGGGTAGGCAGCGGCTGATAGTGACGTTTTGTACTAGAGCGTGCTCCTCCTCGTACTATTGTCGGTGAGCTGTCACCCTGTGATTGGTTCATGGGCTGCTTTGGTCAGATCTTGTCTATTTTGTCCATACCTTGGCAGGTATAGTACAAAAGATCTTCCAGAAGTGTACGGACTGGCTCTTTTGGGCGGGAATATTCCCGCCTTGCTCATTCCTTCAGGTGACGTTGCTGAAGTATAAGAGTTAGTGCCTTATGCGTGTAGCCTTACCGTTAGTGCGGGTAGCCTTCCTTCTTGGCTTGTACCCATAGCTGCGGGAACAGGCAGGGTACTATACCAAGTGAGGCTTTCCTGCGGGAACGGCTGGCTTACTGCGTGTAAGGTCTTCTCTCTGAGCATGGTGGGTCCTGCGGGGCCAGTTAGTCTTTGCGCAGACGTACCTCTTCAAGGTGTGTCTTGCGGGTCCAACTGGGCTTTGCGGGGACCTACCTCTTCAAGTCCCCCCAGTCCATTATTCTTCTCATGAATTATTAATAAGTGAGGTGAACTTTTGGACTTTAAACAAGGGGTTTTAAAGAGGTTTTTGTTTTTTAAGGTTTTCCGTGGGGATTCTTCCCGCGGTTTTCCTAATGTCACTTGCAGAAATTCCCGACTTTTCTGCCTGATCTTTGGTTATGATGCGGGTAGGTGTTTAACCTCTTCGCAAGTCGGGAGTGTTGAATTTCACTTGTATAGACTCTTCACGAGGTTTTGGTAGTTTTGGACATTGTGATTAGTTATGTTAAACTACCAATTCCACCTTGAAGTTTCAAACAATCTAGTTCTCAACATTCCCGCCATGCGGAGGTGTTATTTCCCTTTCCGCAAGCATGGCCCATAAGGTCCTTCTTGGCTTCAATTCCCTGCAAGTGCTAAGTGTGTGAAGGGTTTCGCCTTGACAATGTACCCGCATTTGTCTTATGGTTTTTTGCTTCCCAAGGTAAGGGAGTATATTCCCTCTTATTTTTGAATCTTTTTGCAATTCGAAGAGTTGGTGAAAGGATAAGAACAGTCCAAACTGTTGAAGTGACGTTGGCGTCTCCTGACGATTTCTTCTGACGGTTTCAGAACGTGCAGGAAGTTATGGCGACGTGACAGTATATGGTCATTCCAGACGCTTTTTCAGGCGCGTGGGCGCGAGTTTTCGGGCGCGTGGGCGCGAATTTTACGGCACGCGTCCTTTCGACAGCTATTGCCAGTTTGCGCTTTCCACGTGTCGCCATTTCATTGCACCTGCGCTCCCTCTCTCCTCCCATTAAATTCATCGCATTCATTGCAATGAGTATATAAAGGGGGGAGAGGGTGCATTTCAATTCACACCTTCACTTCACTCTTCTTCTTCTAAGCGATTTCCGGCGAATACTCTTAACTTCTCTGTCGAGCATTCTCCTAAAATCGTTCTCTTTCCTACCTTAAAACATGTCATCCGTTCATGATCCTGAGGTTACTGCCGAAGAGTCCGACGTATACCCTGAAAACCCGATGTCCACGTCTGACAAGGACGACAAGAGTACTGCTGGCGAGTGCCAGTGTGCTCTTTCTGTCGATTTGTATCACTACATCGTCAAGAAGTTCATGCTCTAGCCCTACGAGCCTGAGTTTCCAGAGCCTCACCAGACAGTGTATGATGCCCCCAAGGGCAAGATAGGGGTTTATGCCTCATTCTTCATGTATTGGAATCTCAGATTCCCATTGACGAAGTTTGTATACCGTGTTTTGGAGAAACACGGTGTACACTTGACGGAGGTACACCCAATGGCGATCGCTAAGGTCCGCCATTTTGAATGGGTGTGCCACATTCTGGGCATTGAGCCCCGTGTCGACCGCCTGATGACCTTCTACTCCTGGAGGTGCATCCAGGGCTGGTATACCTTGGTCACCCGGATCAAGGGTTTGAAGATCTGCGCTACCGAGCGCAGTCTTCGGTCTTGGAAACGGGAGTTCTTCTACATCTCTGCCCGCGTCGTCCCCATTGCGATGGCGTTCAAGAACGGGAGAGCACTCCCCAACCTTCACACCTCCAACTATCAGGAGACGGAATGGTTTACCAAGATCTCCCAGATCCAGACTCCGGTTTACCGCTTTGCGGAGTCTGGGATGGTGATGCTCGGGATGAGCCGGGTATGGAAGGATGCCGGTTCTGGGACGCCGCAAGTACCTATCATCCTCGAATACGGTTTGAATTCTACTCCCTACGGTATGCTCCGTCTTTTGTGCTGATTTAGGGTTTTTCTTCTAACTGTTGTTCTTTTTATTTTCAGAGGGAAACAACTTACAATCGCTTCTGCAACCGCGGGAGACTGGTGGTCCCGCTCGACTGGGTACTCGTGATCTCGACGAGAACGAGTTGCCCATTTTGGAGCAGACGGCGGATAGGTTCGTGGAGGTCTACCCGCCGGGCCACGAGATTTTGAGCGCCACGCGGCCAAGTAAGGGATTCTTTAATGCTCGCCCTCTGCATGCTCAGACTTCTGCTGGAGTTCCTCTATTTGTCATCTTCTGATGAGGAATCCGCAGATGGGCCTGTCTTCGTGAGGAAGAAGAAAGCTGCCGCCGTGAAGGGCAAGGCGAAGGTTACCTCCGCCGTCGACCTAGGAGATCAGTCTGACTCCGAGACTGAAAGCGAGGGGGCGGCGGGGAACCCTGGTGGTGGTGAGACAATTGTCTCGGAGGTTGGGACAGCTGTCACCTCCGAGCAGCCAAGCGTTACGACGGTTACTGGCATGAAGATGCCAGTTCCATCGGGTTCGTCCCCGCCCGTCAGAACCTTCAAGATTAAGAAAACCCGTAAGTGTACTTTTTATTTATCTTTCCCGCATTCCTCTCCGCCATTGGTTTTAATATTTTGTTAATCTTCATGCAGGCGTGGATGCAACCGCATTCCAAAGTGGTGCGGGAAGGAGCGGTTCTGGACCCACGACGGTAGGTTTGGTCCACCTACCCGAGGCGATGACCTGCGCCTGTTTGCAGTGTTGGTTCAGTTGCTCATCCCGTTGAGGCAACTGTTCCAATTGTGACGTCATCTCCGCCGGCTGTCAGTGCCATCTTCACCGCATCCTTCACTGAGCCGACGGTGATTTTTTCTGCGGGCTCTTCCGCAGCAGCGGCCACGGTTGTGAGTTCACCTCCGGTGAGTTCACCTCCGATGGTCTCTACCGCGGCGGCTTCAACCGTGCCTCCGGCACCGGCGACTACCTCGTCCCCGGCCGGTTCATCAGGTATGTTCAGGGTTGGGGCTTCTAGCCAATCTCTGCCTCCTTCCCATCTCCCTGACCTCTTGGATGGATATCCCTTAGGTTCGGGTGATGGGTTTGGCGGCTACCGGCCTGTTGTCGACCCTACAGGTGCGTAGGGTTATTTTGGCGTATTATTTTTTTATTATTTTTTTTTACTGTTTTTTGTTTTTGCAGTTTCAGATTCCAATGAGGTGTATGTTCCACGGTGGAACATCCGCCGGGGAACAACCCTTCGAACGGCTGTGGACTGCGTCGAATGGGCGCGCCACGCCGCCCCGAGCGGTGCGCTGGGGGAGGCAATGGCTAGCTACCAGGAGGGTAGGCTAACCAATGAGCTTCGAATTCTCCTTGCTCGAATGCAGCTGCGCGTCGAGTTGCTTTGTCGTGAAAATGACAAGTTAAAGACGGCGCGTAGCCTGGAAGTGGCTCAAGCGCGTGCATTGCGGGAGGAGAACAAAAGGCTTGCCATGATTGCTGCGGAGAAGGAGAAGGCCTTCAAGGACCTTGAGGTCGAGGTCCAGGCCAGGCATGTGGCCCGTTCCAAGGCTACCCAAGCTGTTAACGAACAGCTTAGGTTGGTTAAGGAAACTGCGCGGAACGCGACCGAGAGGGCCACCAAAGCTGAAGCCATTGCTGAACCTCTGCGCGCCGAGAATGAAGAGCTTAAAGCCAAACTAGAGAGGCTTCAGCAGGCTCATGATGCTTTGGCCTTAGAAGATGCCAAGAAACTCCAAGAGCTCCTGGACCAGAAGGGTATGCTTGACCGCACTGAGCGTAAACTGAAGGGCGTTGAAGAGGCTGCTGCTAAGGATGTGTTGCTTGCCAACCTTAAAAAAAATGAAGCCGAACGCGCCCGTGATCAAGCTCAAGCTGCCCTCCAGGAAGCTCTGATCACCAAGGGATGGCTTCTACGAGAAGCGTTGTCGCA
The DNA here is from genome assembly GCF_021521415.1 of Bidens hawaiensis. NCBI lineage: Eukaryota > Viridiplantae > Streptophyta > Magnoliopsida > Asterales > Asteraceae > Bidens > Bidens hawaiensis. Next base: position 166,099 of record NW_027492251.1, on the reverse strand, counting down.
GGTATGCGTAATTCCGTAATTTCTTTAAGCTTTTCTTCATATTTAGAAAAGGTTTTGATATATTTTTATTTTGTAGGTTGTGCATCGGATTTTCACGAACACATCATATGACGATGCTATGAGCACAACCCTCAACGCTTCTCATGAGGATGGGGAAAAGGCTGGTTTCCTGCTTGGTCTGGGGTTTGTTGAGAAGGACATCCCGCCTTCCAACTTCCCTCTTTATGACGTGGACACTGAAGCTGCTTACGACCAAGCAGTGAACCAGTATGCTGCCTTCTCGCATCCGGTGGTGGAGAAGGTGAACGAGATTGCTGCTGCTGATGATGGGCTAACTATTCTCAAGGCTTTCCTTGAACCGCCACAGCCAACTGATGGTGCGGGTTCAAGTGGGTTTGGAGGGAGTGGTCCTGTAGTTTGAACCTTGAGATCCCTTCCCATCATTAGGATAGATTTATATATTTGTAGGCGGGTAGATACCCAGTCATTCTTGTAATGTTTGAATTTTTATGGAATATAAATGTTTTGTTAATGCCTTGCCTTGTAAACCTTATATGTTGTGCTCATGCATATTTTAGTTTAACTTAGCAATTTTCTAAGTGTTTAGGATAAGTTAACCTGTCAACGTGGTCGATAATAAGTTCAAGTTTTGCTTCCTCTATCATGATTGTGCGGGTAAGACCGTCACTTTCACTTAGTAGGATAGCCAAACTTTACCTATATCTGACATGCGTGAAGGTTTTCCTCATCTTTTCCTTAGAAATTTTTACCGTTTTTATGTTTATGCGGGTTTTGCCGCCTTCCACACGCAACGACTTACTTCTTTCCACACTTATTTATGCGGTGAATACCGGCATATCAGTCTGGAAAGTTCATAAGTATAAAGGTAAGGCTATCAACACAATGTGATAGAGGAGAATCATTTCCATTAGAAGTGGCTCTAGGCCTTTTCTTTACAAGTTCTTCTTTCCACACTTATTTATGCGGTGAATACCGGCATATCAGTCTGGAAAGTTCATAAGTATAAAGGTAAGGCTATCAACACAATGTGATAGAGGAGAATCATTTCCATTAGAAGTGGCTCTAGGCCTTTTCTTTACAAGTTTGGAATTGACCTACATGTAACATTTGCGTAATTGAGCTCCATTCCATGTTCTTGGGATGGGGGTGCCATCGAGCCGGTATGCGCCTTTTCCCAAAACTTCTTTGATAATGTATGGCCCATCCCAGACCGGGGCCAGCTTTCCTGGGCGCTCTTGGTTCGAAGCCTCGCTGTTACGCAGTATGTAGTCTCCGATATTGAAGTTGCAGAGTTTTACCCGCGTGTTGTAGTATTTTTGCATTTGTCGCTTGTAATTCTCTTCACGCGCTACGGCTAAGTCTCTGCGTTCTTCGGTTAGCATAAGGTCTAACCGTCTTTCCGCATCATTGTCTTCTGGTTGAGTCAAGACCCTTGGTGAGGGTAGACCAATTTCGAACGGGACCATGACTTCAGTGCCGTAGGTGAGGCTGAACGGGGTTTCTCCAGTACTTGCCTTTTTCAGCGTTCTGTTTGCCCAAAGGACGTGTGGAACTTCGTCCACCCAGGCGGATCTATGTTCCAAGAGTCTTTTCTTTATGCCGTCGACGATGCTCTTATTTGCTCTTTCCACCTCACCATTACCCTGCGGGTGCGCCACTGAGGTAAAGGTGTGGGTGATTTGAAGTTCTTCCAGCCACTTTTGTAGCTTCTTGTCAGCAAAGTTGGTGCCGTTATCGCTCACCAAATTCTGTGGAAGTCCAAAACGACAGATAATAAATTCCCAAATAAATTTTTTGATATGTTTTGCGGTTGTTTGGGCTAAGGGTTTTGCTTCTATCCACTTGGTGAAGTAATCGATAGCTACCACTAGGAACTGAACGTTCCCTGCTGCTGTGGGAAATGGGCCCGTCACATCAATGGCCCATTTCTGAAATGGCCATGAAGAAGTGACTGGAACAAGTTCATTTTTCGGGCGATGCGTGTTGGGTGCGTAGAGTTGGCAGGACCTGCATTTTTTGATGTATGCCAGCGCATCCGTATGCATCCCCGGCCAAAAGTATCCCGCGTTGTTTAGCTTAGCTACAACTGCGCGTGGACCTGCGTGTACTCTGCAGATGCCTTCGTGTACTTCCCTTAGGAGGTAATCAGCATCCTGGTTGTCCACGCATCTTAGGAGTGGGCCAAGAAAATTACGCCTGTAAAGTATGTCATCAACGAGTTGATAGTTCAGTGCTTTACAGCGTATCTTTCTTGCCTGTGTTTTTGACTCTGGTAGTATACCCGCCGCAAGGTAATTTATGATTGGTGTCATCCACGTTTCCGTGCCGGTTTGGATGACACAAATTTCCTTGTGCGGGACTGATGGTGTTCCAAGGAGTTCAATGCGGATGTCCTTTCCCAAGTGGGTGAAGGCTAACGATGCAAGCTTGCTTAACGCATCCGCAGATTTGTTTTCGCTTCGCTTGACGTGTATGACTTTACAATCGTTGAAATCGCGCATAAGGGTTTTTGCTTGTGCCAGGTACAGGGCCATTGTGTCGTTCACAGCCGTGTACGTCCCGTTTATTTGGTTGGCTACTAACATGGAATCCACGTGGGCTTCCAAGTTTTTCACTCCCATCTTACGCGCAATTCTCAATCCGGCCAAGAATGCTTCGTACTCCGCTTCGTTATTCGTACTTGGAAAATCCAGTCGAATAGCGTAAGTGTACTCTTGGCCTGCTGGGTTGGTTAGTTTCAATCCTGCGCCTGAACCCTCGTTGTTGGCTGTTCCATCAGTGTAGAGTCGCCAGACATCATCAATGTCCTGTGCTGGAGAGGGTTGAGCCTCTTCCTGGCACTCTTTCTCCCGCGAAGCGGGGACTTCGGCAATAAAGTCGGCCAAGACCTGGCCTTTTATGGCTGGTCTTGGCTTGTACTTTATCGCATATTCTCCCAATTCTATTGCCCATTTGGCTAGGCGTCCTGACAACTCGGGTTTGCGTAGAACGTTTGCAAGTTTGAAGTTTGTGAGAATGTGATTGGGTGACCTTGGAAATATCGTCTTAGCCTGCGTGAGGCCTGTACGAGCGCTAAGACTAATTTTTCCAAATTAGAGTACCGGGTTTCTACGTCTGTTAAGACGCGGCTAACATAGTAGATGGGCATCTGGATGCCTTTTCGTTCTACTAGCAGGACTGCCCCGGTTGCTCTATCTGTGGCGGAGAGGTATATGATTAACTCCTCCCCCGGATCTGGTGCTGTGAGCGTTGGGAGTTCGATCAAGCGTGACCGGATCTCTTGAAAAGCTGCTTCCGCTTCTGGTGTCCAGCGGAAGTGCGCTTTCTTTAAACAATTTCTCAATTTGATGGTAGTAGGTGATTCCATTTTGATAATGGCTTCGACCTTTTCAGGGTTCGCTCTGAAGCCATTTTTGGTAACGATGACTCCTAAGAACTTCCCTTCTTCCATTCCAAAAGAACACTTGCTCGGGTTGAGCTTCATGTTTATCTTTCTGAGCGTGTTGAAAGTTTCCTCGATGTCTTTCAACATCGCTTCTGGCTCAAGGCTTTTGATGACTAGGTCATCCATGTAAACTTCCAAGTTGGGCATGAAACTCTTTGTCCATCAGGCGGTGGTATGTGGACCCGGCATTCTTAAGTCCGAATGGCATCATTTGATAACAAAACGTGCCATCGGGCGTCCGAAATGCGGTTTTGTCCTGATCGTCAACGGCCATGTGGATTTGATGGTATCCCTTATACGCATCAAGGAAGCATTTAAGGCGAAACGGTGCTAACGAATTTACCTTAAGGTCAATTTCAGGTAACGGGTAACAATCTTTGGGGCATGCTTTGTTTAGGTCTTTGAAATCTATGCACATGCGCCATTGTTTATTAGATTTCGGTACCATGACGGGATTTGCAACCCATGTTTGATATTTACTAACGCGTATGATGCCTGCGTCAAGGAGTTCCTTGACTTGGGTTCTACACGCGTTAGCCTGTTCCGTTCCCATTACTCGACGCTTTTGTATGACCGACGTAAAAGCCGGGTTACACTTGAGCTTATGCTCTACCTTACTTCGAGGTACACCAGTCATGTCAGCTGGTGTCCACGCGAAGATGTCAGCGTTTTTCTGCAGTAAGCGTTTGAGTAAGGTGCGTGTGGGATCGGTGATTGTTGGACCAATGGTAACAGCCTGATCAGGGTATTTGCCATTGAAGGCCCATTCTTTTGGTTCGGTAATGGTTGGTTTAGCCATCTTTGGTTTGGGTTTAGATAAGATAGATGCGATGCATACCTGGGGAATACCGGTGATCATCGCTACACCCTCAGCTGTTGGCCACCCCATCATGCCGTGGACTGAAGACACCACGACATTGAATCTTGCCATCCCATCTCTCCCGAAGAGAATGTCGTATGTGTGGTGTGGCTTCCTCATTACGACGAAGTCCACGTCTTCTGTGCGGGAGCGTTTCCCGTCTGTGAGAGTGACAGGGAAAGATAGGATACCCAGGGGGGTGTTTGTGCTGCCATCGAACCCTTCCATCGAGGCGTAGACCGTTTCCAGGCGTTCTTTGTCTTCGTCGTCTAGCTTGTCGAAGAACTGCCTGTACATGACTGTTGACGAAGCGCCGTTATCAGCAAGAGTGCGGGAAGTGATGTAGTGCCCCAGCTGGCTTTTGATGACTATAGGGCCTTCTTTGTTGGGCCCTCCTGGCACTCGCGGGAAGCGCACTTCAGCTTCTTTCCACGCACATGGTTCTGTCGTTCGTCGTTTTCTTCCTCTGACGTTACCATGAACCATGTGGATGCTGATGTCGACGGGCTTTCGTCCGTTGCCCTTGTACCGATTATCATTTCTCCATTCATTCTTGATTGATGCCACAAGGTGTGTAAGTTTTCCCTCCTTGACGAATGTTTCGACAATATCCTTCAAAGATGTACACTCCTCAGTGGTGTGGCCCTTTGTCCCGTGGAAGTCACAGGATTTGCTCTGATCAGCGTTATGGCGTTGTCGGATCATTGGAGCTTTTGGCCATGGGAGTTTCTCGGTGGCAAATATCTCTGTGACGCTTTTAGTGAGTGGCGTCCATCTAGGGTTCCGGTTTGATGAGTGCGTGTTATCCCTTCCGCCTAATAGAGGGCGAGAGCTGGATGAGGTGTCAAAGTTTACCCTTGACTGCCAAATACCAAGCTTCCTCTTTTTATTTTGCCGGGCGGTACGGACGTTGTTTTCTCTGGTCCTCTGCGTGTAGAGGTTTGTACTCTGGGGAAGATTCCTACCCAGTTGCTTTTCCGTTTCGGCAAAGCGCTTGGCTGCCGTCATGATGGCATCCCATGTGGATGGCATCCCATGTGGATGGCATGCCGTCTTTACCCGTCAGCGTGCGGATAAGCTCTGGGTATTCGGCGCCCTGGATGAAAGCGGCGCGAACAAGATCTTCACTTATGGTGCCCAGACTCAGCTTCTTTGAGTTGAAGTAGCAAAGATTCATCCTCCTCTCTAACGCAGTTGAGGATCGTCCACTGCTCTTCAGTATATTTTCTCTGTTGACTGAAGTGTTGGCTGAACTTGTGCTGGAAGTCCGCCCAATCGTAGATGTGATGGACCGGCAGACGATCGAACCACGCCCTGGCCGCTCCGACCAGCGTCATCTGGAACATATAACACCACGTGGGTTCCGTCCAGTTGCTGACGGTTGCCCCCGCTGTAGGTTCCCTGGACGGATCGCACGAGATATCTCGGTCTACTCAGGTGCGGAATCCCTGCGTAGATCGTTACGAGTATAGAACACGAATCACACGAACACCAAACGAACACACGTTATATATTATAACTCAAACACGTGATGTAATATCACTGTTACAGACTCTCGTCCTCACGTTACAATGAACTTGAACAACTGACACGAACTTAAACAACGATTACAAACCAAGCCGTAACCTAGGACTCTTTATACACGACAACTTCGCCTGGCATGTTCAGGCGAAGTTGTCCATAACTTCGCTTGACTAACAAGTTCGCCTGTTAAGCGAACTTGTCAGTAACTTCGCTTAAACATACAAAACATAATTAAACATTACAGACTCGATTACAGACACTAGACTATGAACTACTGACATTATGCACCAACAGACTCCCCATTGGCAGTAGCTTCATATCTTGATCTTTAAGCACTTGTCTTGTAATCTTCAATCTTGTATCTTCACGCATGCACTCCTTCTCTAACACAAACTGACACAACTCTTTGATACTTCCTCGCTTCGTCCTTCCAAGCAGGAATATAAAAGATTTTCTTCTCATTAAGCACCTTCAGATCAGCTTGCGATAAGTTTACCAAATGCATCGGATCGTAAACTCTTAGGAGCTCTTGTTCATCCTCGTCTTCCAACACCGCCTCTGCTGTCTCACAATCCACATACCACCACTTTAGGTCTTTAAGCACATCCTTGGGCATTAGCTTCATCGGTACTTCTTTAAGGCACCGGATCGGTTTATACTTCATGACCATCCAAGGTTTTCCATCACCTCTCAAACCTCTATCCTTGTCTTCAACAAGTTTTCCCTTCTGCGGTTTCAACAGCTCAAACTTCTTTTCTTTTATACTCTCTCTCCATACAATTTTCTCAATGACTCTAGCCATATTATCGTCATTTCGATTGATTAACCCCAATCTGGCTAAGTCTTTCACTTCACATTCCGGCAGTGTATTCAACGACCTTAACATTCTTTTAAAATACTGAACGCCGTCATACCGTTTAATCACAAAGAGCTTCAACTGCTCATCATAGATCCAGCAAATAATCCCTTTCTTCGCTTCAGCATAGCCTTTAATATTGTAACTCTTCTTAAACATTGTAGGGACCGCTGGTTTCTTCGTTTTGACGAACCACTGAGCATAGCCTTCCTTCCACTTAGGCTGCTCTTCCCATTCAGTCTCATCATTTTCCATCTCATTACCCATATCGGCTTTCTCAATATCTGGGATCTCGTGTTCAACATTTTCTTCTACTATTTCACCTTCTTCAACATCTTCTTCAATCACAATCTGTGCGCCAATCTTCTCAATCTCCTCAATAGGCAGCACATCATCATCAAACATCACATCATCATCTAGCATATCATCATCTAATTCTTTCAAAGCATCAATCACATCATCTTCATCATCAACCATCACCACCTCATCATCACCAACTGCACCTGCAGACTCCCCCTGAGCTGTGGAAGTCCCAAGAGCTTGAGTAGTTCTTGGCAACTCACCACCTGCACCTTTCGATGCATTGGGATCATCGTCTCTATCATTTCTCTTCTTTGTCCTTAACTCGTCGCCTCTACAGCTTGTCTCCCCCTGAGATGCCAAGAACTCCTTCATAGCATCTATAATTCGCCCATGTTCAACCAGGAGGGACGACTGTAGTTGATTCTCTGCTACAAGGCGCTGAATAGCCTGGGTCTGGATAAAGTTTATCCTCGATTGCTCTGCCACGACCCGTTCAAGTGCAGCTATTCTCTCCGAGTCTGAGAGGGTTGCATCGAAATCAAACCTCATGTTAGATGTGTCTTGAGTATACTCAGCAGGGATCTCGAATGTAACCGGGACATCAGAAGCAGTTGTGGACGTAACCGCAGGTGGTATCGTGACCGACAACCCTGCAGTTGCAACGACTGTCGACTCTACAAATTGTGCCACCACCTCTGAAGGAGTAAGCGTTGGAGGTGGTAAAGACACAATCTCCGGAGTCGTCATCTGTAGTGTGATGGATGGGATGCCGACAGCTGATGTAGCCACCACGGGAACTTCCGCGGCGCTTAAACTTGTAACCTGTACAGATGTAGGAACAATCGACATACCTGACAGTGCGGATGGAGCGAAACGTACAACTCTTGAAGTCTCTCCAGCTCCCATACCTGCACCTGTCCTTTCCCGTCTTGAACGTCTAATCAACTTGTGAATATCCTCTTCTTCTTCTTCTGACTCAGTATCATCAACTGTCCTCTTTCTCTTCCCTAACGTCCTTTCTCGTGTCACCAACATCCTTCTCACCTCATCCATAACATCATCAAGATCTGAGTCAGCCACCGTCGTAGCTGCTCTAGTAACATTCACTTCCCGAACCTGTGCAGCAGAGACCTGCACCTCTTCTTGCGGATCAAACCGGTCCATGTCGAAGAATCCTTGGCCGCCAAATGCAGCATCAAGGTCTACATCCTCCTCAGCCGACACAACAGGCACAGCAGGTACATCTCAAGGTGCTCCTACCTGTCGTGGTTGAGGGTCTCTGAACTCATCCCCACGAGCTGGCACATACCCCGGGTTTATTAAGTACCCAAAGAGTGGAGTATGACTTGGACGCAGTTCAGGCTTGCTCCTCGCACTGGATGTGCGGCATTGAGCGAAGATACGTTTGCTCACACTCTCCACGTATCGTATTGGGCGTCGTTGAGGCAACGTGGGAGCAACATGATTCAAGATCATCTGAATGAATCTTGGATACATGATGAACCTTTCACGAGCCATCGCTCTCCTCTGTCTATCGATCTCATAAAAGACCATCTGACTGAAGCTATAACGTTTGTTATAAGTCAGAGCAGTCATTGCGGACTGCATGGTCGCACCCATCCCGTCAGTGCCCGCCTTCCTCCCTGACATGCAGACAATCATTACGTGCATGAGGAAGCGCCACTGATCGAGTAGGAAACCCTTCCTCCTCTGAGTATCACCTAATGGACCATAATAGCCCATTCGGAGAAACGCTCCATCACGGAACGGAGCCACAAACTCTGTAGGGTCATCCCTAGTCTCCTCACCGAACCGTAAAGCCACCCGTATTTGTTCAGATGAGAACTGAACCTCTTGATTGTTGACGGTTGCTCGCATAACCGGGGGCTCAACGCGGCAATCGTATTCCACAGTCTGCCAGAAATCCTCGATATTGGGTAAGGATATCGGCAGAGTCGTAGTGATAGCGTGGAATATCCTTGAGCGAATGAGGAATGTGATTATCTCGCGGTAATCTTCAACACCGCTCGCTTCCGGGTCTAAGGTGATGAACATGTTGTGACCTGGGAAGAATTGCCTCTGATTATCTCCATCGTCACCTCCAGCACCTCCAGCACCTGCTACTGCAGCCATATCTGCAACAAACGAACCCAGTTAGATAAACGTTAAGGCGTACCACAAGTTCGCTTGTTACCATGTGCGAAGTTGTGATAAAATCTGTATAGGCGAAGTTAAAGTTGGGGCGAAGTTGGGGACAACTTCGCTTCATCTTTAAGTTCGTCTAATAATTAACAAATTAAAAGGTCCAGGCGAAGTTAATGATAACTTCGCCTCACCACAACATCGCCTCAGGCGAAGTTGAGCCTCAGGCGAAGTTACGGATAACTTCGCCTAAACCTTAAGTTCGCCTGAATCTGAAACGGCGACAGTAAGGTCGATTCAACATCGAAAATCTGGTGTTTCGGTCAATTTTGACGATTAAGAACTCCCAAACACAAGATATTAAGGAAATCCGGACGATCAGTTTGCTCATGAACACGTAAAAACAAGCTTTGAAATCGGGTATAAGGTTCGAACGTCCGAGGTCGCTAACCGGGTGTCGAAACAACCGAGGGTTAACAACATTGAACATCGATTATAAGATATAGAACCCAAACACACCTTGAATACTGATTGAAATCGAAAAAAAAGATAATCAGATGATAATCGAATTAAGTTCGCTGTGATATTCGAGAATAAGTTCGCTGATATATAAAATAATGAACGAATGACCTTTGAAAATCCTTATATAGGGGCGGAGTTATACAGGCGAAGTTACGGTTAACTTCGCCTAGGCGAAGTTATTCACAAGTTCGCCTGTTTAACAACATCGTCTATATTTACAAAATCAACCCTTATAATTTGAACATTTTGCAATTAACTCTTAAAACTTCCCTTTAAGAATTAAATAACACGATCAAGTCCAAGTAACCAGTTATAAAATCATAAACTACCTAAGTACGAAAAAACTTTTTAAAAAAAATTAAACTACAAGGGATCAAATTTCAGTCTCGATAGGGACTACTACGTTTTAGAAAAGATCCGAACATGAATCATACTAACTACGTGACTGTCACATAGATCCGTGTTTAGCTGTATTATGACAGAAGGAAACAGGTTGTAGGCAGGTAAATAACTTAAGATGGTTTTCATCATTTCTGTGATACGAGTTAAGTTCAATTAAGCTCAAAAATTAAGTGGGCAACAACTCAGAGATTATGATGCCTCCTATCTATTCTCAAAGCGTATTTGGCTTTCCCCAAGTCACCCCGAATTGACTTCGACCCTTAGTGTCTGATTAAGTTTGTAATTACTCTTCATCTGCTTCCCGTTCTCTTTCTTACTCCATGATTAAGAAGTCTTGATATTTTGAACTCTAGAATGTTTCAATAACTCATAATTTTTTTTTTTTTTTTTTTTTTTTTTTTTTTTTTTAAACGTAAACATTTACATAGACTTCAGAGTAGTAAACAACTGCAAGTCCCGAATCTGGATCACTGCAGTTTCTTGAAACGCTATCTTCACGGGAATCAGAACACTTACGGGCTCGTGTATGACTGGGTAATCGCTTTTCTGCCTATCATTCGGAAAGATATATATGAAGACATGCAAAACTCGTAAGGAGTTTCCACGTAAAATCAAGTAGATTTAGTTTGTATCACATCTACTTTTACGCACCATAAAAAGTTACCATGACATACAATGACTGTCCTGAAGCCTTTTAAGCCTAATAACTTCACTAGTTAAGCACACAGAATCAGTATATCTATCATTTTCCAAGGTTGGATCAATTTTCTGTTAAACATAGCAAACGAACTTCTTACGAAGTAGTAGACTTGAAAAATAATTTCATTTCCCTATTTAAAAAATTTTAACATTAATCGCCCCGACCAAAATAAAGTCTTCAGGTAAACGGCTATCCCGAAGATCCAATGGATCAGCTGGACCGACCACATACAAGTATGTGTCCTTCTAACTAAGTATGATCGACTAATTTTAAGCGAAAGAATGAAAACTCATCATAAACCGCCCCGGCCACTTTCAGTCCTTTGGTTAATGGCTATCCTCAAATTCTACAAGTAGAAAATGAGGACCAAAACATATCCGAAGACAAGTCCTTCAAACTGAGGCAACCGACATATTTTTAAGCGATAGTGACGTTTTTGTTTTGTTTTTTTTTATTTTTTTTTTATTTTTTTATTTTTAAATATAACATGAAAAGCATGGTTACTCGGGATTGATCATCCCATTCAGCTCGATAAGGTTTTGAAATCTTGTTTTGTCAAACGCTTTAGTATAAAGATCAGCGAAATTATCAAGCGTATCCACCTTTTCAAGCACAATCAGTTTCTTCTCAGCACAATCCCGTATAAAATGATGACGTATGTCAATATGCTTAGTTTTACTGTGCTTCACGGGATTGTTAGTTACTGAGATTGCAGCTGTGTTATCAATGCAAATAGGAGTAAGTAAGAAATTCAGACCATAGTCGCGCAACTGTTGTTGAATCCAAAGAACCTGGGAGCAGCAGTTGGATGCTGCCATGTATTCTGCTTCACAGGTTGAAATTGCGACTGAAGTCTGCTTCTTGCATTGCCACGACACCAATCTGCCACCAAGAAACTGACATCCTCCAGTTGTTGACTTCCGACTCTGATTGCACCCTCCATAATCAGAATCTGTGTAAGCGACTAGCTCCAAGTCTCCTCCTCTCGGGTACCACAACCCCAGCTTCGGTTTGCCCTTGAGATACCTCAGTATCCTCTTCACACCCTTCAGATGAGATTCTTTTGGGTTTGCCTGAAAGCGTGCACAAAGACAAACAGCAAACATTATATCAGGCCTAGAAGCAGTTAAGTACATTAAAGAACCTATAATAGCTCGATATTGAGTTGGGTCCACATCTGCATCACCGTCTGACTCAGCACCCAATTTGTGATTGACGCAGATTGGAGTGTCGAATGGAGTGCTGTCCTCCATCTTGAAGCGTTTGAGCACATCATGGACATACTTGGTCTGATGAATGAACATCCCATCCTTCTTCTGATCAACCTGCAATCCTAAAAAGAAAGTTAGTTCACCCATAGCACTCATTTCAAACCTCTTTTTCATGACGGCCTCAAAATCTTGACACATGGAGACTTTTGATGCAGCAAAGATAATGTCATCCACGTAGACTTGCACCAGCAGGAAGTCGCTTCCATCTCTCTTGAAGAACAACGTGCTATCTATCTTCCCTCTTTCAAACCCATTTTCAAGCAAGTAATCTGATAAAGTTGAATACCAGGCACGAGGTGCCTGATGTAGTCCATACAATGCCTTGCTTAACTTGTACACGTGATCAGGAAAGTCTGGGTCAGGAAAACCCGGAGGTTGCTCAACATACACTACCTCATCAACTTTCCCATTCAGAAACGCACTCTTCACGTCCAACTGAAATACCTTCATCTTCTTATAAGCAGCGAACGCCAAAAACAATCTAATGGCTTCCAACCTTGCGACAGGAGCGAACACTTCATTATAATCAATCCCCTCTTGTTGATTAAAACCTTTAACGACTAGCCTCGCCTTGTTTCTTATGATAATCCCTTTCTCATCTCTCTTGCACTTAAACACCCATTTTGTGCCTATCGCATGCACATGCTTCGGTTTTTCAACCAAAGTCCAAACTTCCATTTTCTTGAATTGAGCCAACTCTTCTTGCATAGCTTCGACCCACGAGCTGTCCTTGAGAGCCATTTGATAATTCTTCGGTTCAATCTGGCTGATAAAGCAGGTGTACAAGCATTCGTTGATTATCCCTGTCTCCTTGATGCTTGTGTAAACACAGGTGTGCTCATTCAAGCTACGTCTTGTTTGTACACCGGAGGACACATCACCAATCACATTCTCCAAAGGGTGATCTTTATGAATTCTCGTGGTCGGAACATAACCGACATGCAAATTGTCTTCCAAGTTAGAAGAGAGCTCGTCAATGGTTGTTTCATGCTGAGAGTGAAATGGATTGAAAAATTCTTCTTCAGTCGAGGTAGCAGGGGTATCGACAGCATTTGATGAGGAAGGTTGACATTTATCGATCAGCTGTCTTTGCAATAGGTTTTCTTCCTCATCAAGGATCATCTTCGTAGCAACTCTCTCTTCTTCTTCAGCAATATCCAAATACGGTATGTTAAAAGACTTAAAAAGTTTAACATAGTCTAAAAACTCAGCAGGTCCGTTGCTTGGTTTTGGCGGTTGGTAACTTGTGATATCGGTGTTACACACCACCTCAACCTTGCTGGTCGATGTATTAAAGACACGTCTGTTGGGAGTCCCAACAACATAACCGACTAAGATTCCTTCATCGGCTACTTCACCAAATTTAGAATTTGTCTTTAAAATCGAACAAGGGGACCCGAATGGTTCAAGACCACTCAAGTTGGGCTTTCTCCCATGCATAAGCTCATAACACGTTTTACCAAGTCTTTTAACAGTTAAGACTCTATTCAGAACATAACAGGCTGTAGCAACAGCTTCAGCCCAAAACACCACAGGAAGCTTCGAATCAGCCAGCATTGTTCTGGCTCCTTCAATTAATGTTCTGTTCTTCCTTTCAGCCACTCCATTCTGCTGCGGTGTATACGGAGCGCTGTATTGGTGTTCAATCCCTTTCTGAAGGCAGAAGATCTCCATCTCAAAATTCTTGAACTCCGTTCCATTGTCACTCCTGATAAACTTAACCCTTTTATCCATAACGTTCTCAACTTTGGTAATCAAATTCTTCACCATCTGAGCCGTTTCGTCTTTTGATTTCAGGAAATACACCCACGAATATCGTGAGTAGTCATCAGTGATCACCAAGCAATAAGAAGTACCTCCTAGACTTTTTGCATTCACGGGACCGAAGATATCCATGTGAAGCAACTCTAGAGTACTGACAATAGAATTGACCTTCTTGGTGTGATGGGATTTCTTGTGCTGCTTTCCCTTCTTGCACGCTATACATTTATCTTCAAAATTGAAATTCTTCAAGGGAACGCCCAGCACAAGTCCATTCTTGACAATGTTGTTCATCTTCCGAAGATGAATGTGCCCCATTCTCCTATGCCACAGTTCGGACTCCGATTCGCTCGCTTTTGTCATAAGGCATGATTCTTCCGTGGCCATTTCAGTCGACCTCATATCCATAATATATGTATTCCTTTCACGTGGAGCCTTCATCACAATCCACTCCTCTGGTATCTGAAAACCAGGTTGCAACACAATCGCCTCATTCTTTGTAAAATGAACGGTGTACTCCTTATCACAGATCTGCGACACACTCAGCAGATTGTGCTTCAATTCTTCCACAAAGTTAACTTTCTCCAATGTCATCTTTCCGTTCGACACCGTTCCCAATCCTGTAATCTTGCCTCCACTTTCACTGGCAAAGCTCACTCTCCCTCCTTGAACAGGTTTCAAATCGTGTAACAAGTATTTGTTACCCGTCATGTGCCGGGAACAGCCGCTATTTACAACCCAAAGATTGTTGGCAGCCCTGTTCAACTGTTCCTGCACAATAAAGCAAAAGATTAGAATTTAGGGACCCAAGACCAATTGGTCTTGGATCTATACATCCCAAACTTTGGCTTTCCAAAGTTAGTATCTCGATAATTCCTGTAAGTCCTATTAGGAAACCTCCTTGAAGATTGATTGTGAGGCCTTCCAAACCTTTGTGAATTGAAAGAATTATAGCTTGTGGTTTGGTTATTAGCAGTGTAAAACTGAGATTTGTTTCTATGAAAACCTGAATTAGTCACATTTTTGAATTTTAAATGGTTTTCATTTTTAGGAGCATGATAATTACTATTAGGCTTATTCTCAGTTTTAGTAGGCCTTACACCTCTGAATCGCTGCTTCAGAGGGCAATTTGCAACTAGGTACCCTAATTGATTACACCTAAAACAACACCTATGCTCAACCCTTTTATCAACCGGTGTTTTAGATGTCGAGGCTTTATTACCGCCCGTTCGTCTCACATATGGTGGGACGTACGGGTTTAGTGGAGTACTCTTTTTATTCGTCTTATCTTTCTCTCCACCATTGGGTAATACCACCTCCTCTTTTGCCTTACCAGACTCGGATGACTTATCCGAATCCGATGAGACTGGACTTGGATCAGAAATTTTAACCCTTGAAACAGGCGAACTTGTTTCGCCTCCACTAACATTTGGTTCTTTACAAGTTACTTTAACTGGTACTGTCTGAGCAACCTCAAAGTCAACAGATTTCTGAACACTAGGGTTAAAAGTGTAATTGTGATTATAAGGTGGTGGAACCTCATGATAACCGATTCCTCCTCTCTTAGCAGAGGAACCTTGATCACTAACAAGGTGATCAAGAATAGCAGAGGAATTTCTGAACTGCTCTAGTTTTCTATTCAGTTCCACCACTTTTACCTGATGATCAGCAATCTGTTTTTCTCTATCAGCAATTAGTTTGGTTTTTTCCTCCAAAACTTCATAGCTTAAATCAATCACTTCAATTTTTTCAGCAAGTTTTGTTTTTAGACTTTTAACATCTTTTTCACAAGCTTTTATTTTGACTTTATAGCTATTTTCTCTTGCTTTTGTGAAATGATGATCTTCTTTTAGGGTTTTAAATTCAGCATCCAACCTAGCATACTGATCGGTTATAGTTGCTAATTGCTCAGACAAGTTTTCACATTTAGAGCATGTAGGTTTAGAACATACCTCGGAGAGCTGGTCTTTAACATCTGCCATAAAAGCTTTTTCTTCTCCGGTAACCTTCTCACTTTCTTCAGTTTCAACATTCGCCAAATTTGCCTGCTCAAAAGTTTCTTCAGAATGCAAGTTCCAGTTGTATTCTCCATCTCCTCTGGAAATCATTGCACTATAATCTTTAGAACCCCCACTTTGCTGTGTAGACCTGCCCTGACTTCGTTCCACACGCTCATTCCTGCATTCCTTTGCAAAGTGACCGTTTTGCTGACAATTGTAGCATCTCACCTTCGCCTTGTCAAACCCTGGCTTTCCACCGACAAACTTTCTTCCGGTCTTTCTCATAAACCGTTTCACTCTTCTTACAATCATGGCCATCTGCCATTGCAGATCCATTTCCTCCAGATCATCAGCATCAATCTGGTCATAGTCTTCATCCAACATAGCTGGATCAACAACCTTCCCTTGAATGTAGTTCTCATAGGAAGCAATAAAAGAAGCATAGAGACCAAACTGCTCTTCAGCAGACTTGACACTCATAGGCATCTTGGAGTAGTTGTTGCTGGGAATACTTGGAGAGCAACTACTCTTGCTTACCTGGGGTTGAGAACCACTCGATCCACCTGCTACATAGCAAACATCACCATTTGTGTTGACTGACACATGACCCTCATGTGATGAGTTTGCGCCCGACTCTCCCTTCGAGTAGTAGGCAGCAGATTCAGTCTTCGATCCTGAGCTAGTGTTGACTTTAGCTCCATACATACCTGGATCTTGAACCTGATCCATAGGTGTCTCTTTTCTGACCATGTTAAGCTCAAAGGTTCTGAGCTTGTTGACTGCCGTTTCTAGATCATATGTGGGAAAGTCTTTGTCTTCCCTCATCAGCACAGTGTACATCTCCCATTTTGGTGGGAGAGCATCTAGAAGCTTCTCAACTATTTCTTCTTCTCGGTAGGAAATTGAATAGTTGCTCAATTCAGTCATCAGATGGTAATATCGAGTGATAATATCATCTAAAGATTCATTCTTCAAATACTTGAAGACTGAGAACTGGGTTTTGAGCAATTTTATCTTTGAGGCACGGATTCCTACATTCCCTTCAAATCTGTTCTCAAGAGTTTCCCAAAGCTCTCTTGCTGACGTGTACTTTCTAAAAGTATGAAGGATCTCTTGTGGAAGAGCCATAGTAATAGCAGCATGAGCCTTGCTCTCGGCCTCATACATCTTTTTCTCTTCTTCTTCCATTTTGCTATACTTTTTGATTTGATCACGACCTTCATACTCCATAACTGGTGGAATATAACCATCCTGGATGCATACCCACATCTTTGCATCCTGGTATTTGACGTATTGTATGAACCGATCCTTCCATGCAACGAAATCGGTTCCCTTCAGCAATCTTGGGGCCTTAGTAGCTGACCCTGCTTCAACTTCCATCTTCACTAACTCAGAGATGTTAATCGACGACATCTTTCCCGAAAAGTAAGAAACCCGAAAAAATCAAAAAAAAATTTCTGAAAAGTACTGTAGGCGAAGTTACGGATAACTTCGCTTAAGCCTTAACTTCGCCGCTGATTAACTTCGCTGAAGAGCTTCGCAGATGATTAACTTCGCTTAAGGTAAGCGAACTTAGGAGCTAGGCGGAGTTATAGAGAACTTCGCTGAGTTAGGCGAACTTGAGAAGGTAGGCGAAGTTGTGGATAACTTCGCTTAACCTTATATCTTCGCCGAAACCCTACGTATCCTGACGGCAACTTCGCCTGATGAACACGGACGTTTTTGCAGATCTGAAATCTGGATTTTACGAGGTTTTTGACGGTGCAAAGGCTTGAATACGATGGTAGGAGGTAAGATTGACTCAAAAACACAGAAAACACGTCCCGCGAATAGTCGAAACGGGACGATTTCTACACCCGCGTGAATATCCCGAACCACACAATCGAGCAAAAGCTCTGATACCAATTGTAGGTTCCCTGGACGGATCGCACGAGATATCTCGGTCTACTCAGGTGCGGAATCCCTGCGTAGATCGTTACGAGTATAGAACACGAATCACACGAACACACGAAATGAACACACGTTATATATTATAACTCAAACACGTGATGTAATATCACTGTTACAGACTCTTGTCCTCACGTTACAATGAACTTGAACAACTGACACGAACTTAAACAACGATTACAAACCAAGCCGTAACCTAGGACTCTTTATACACGACAACTTCGCCTGGCATGTTCAGGCGAAGTTGTCCATAACTTCGCTTGACTAACAAGTTCGCCTGTTAAGCGAACTTGTCAGTAACTTCGCTTAAACATACAAAACATAATTAAACATTACAGACTCGATTACAGACACTAGACTATGAACTACTGACATTATGCACCAACACCCGCTATGAATCTGTTCAAGTGATCGTCTGGGTCGGATATGCCATCATAAGTGCCGATGTTGGACATCTGTTTGGCACTTTTCGGGGCGATTGCTTCCGCAATGTCCCTTGCAAACTTGGACGTTCCCGCATTTGCAACAGTTGGCCTGAAAGTTTTGGAGAAGTCACGTGGATTTCCCCATGCGTTTCTTGGTTTAAAGGTTTCTCCAAAATTTCCTCTCGGCTGGAAGTCCGTTTCTTTACGCTTCCCTTTCGCCCTATGACGAGGGTTTGCGTCGCTGTCGGACTCCTCCCAATCATCGTCTAAGTACTCGCAATCGTTGCTCATGTTTAGCTGATGTCGGGTGCTTCCGAATTCGTCATTAGCCTGTTGGAGTGAACGTAAACGTTCATCCAACTCAGCTTGGAATTCTTTATGACGTGCTTCTGCCCACGCTTTAACTTGATGAAGTGTTTGGCGGGGGAGCCTCGTCTGTTGTTTCTCCAACTGGGTATCAATTAATCCCAGGGGAGGATTGTTTACTGCACTTGCCCCGGCTTGGGTAACCGGGGTAGTGTTCGTAAAAATTGTGTACTCGCCGGTGTTCCCCCCCAGTAGCTGGGGTTGTGGTTACTGGAGTTTCTTGGTCACTCGTTGGCCTTGGCATCGGAGTAACCTTAACCATCTTTCCAGAGGTTTTGAAAAAACTGAGAAAAAGAATTAGTTCTAGCTTTTATGCACGGATGGCGCCAATGAAGAAACACTAAGTGACCCCGGCAGATTACGGATAATCTTAGGGTTAAGTAGATGTTTCCCACGAGGGTTAGGTCCGGCAAAGATGGTTATTCTTCTTGACCTGCAAAACAGACACCGTGAGCTCGTCACTGAGAAGGGGGGGTTCCTCCTTGTGACCACCCTCCGGCGTGAGAATCAGACTATATTGCTCTGAATATAAGTGTATATAGAGAGAAATAGCTAGAGAAGATAAGATAATGATACCGTTCCAAGGTGTTGGGGTATTTATAGCCAAAGGTAGGTTTCCAAGCAGGTACGGCAAGCGGTATAATATTCCTTTTCCACCAACTACGGGCTATGTACGTGCCACGATGGGAGTTGGTGGGTAGGCAACGGCTGATAGTGACATGGCCGGCTGTATACTATTCCTTTTCCACCAACTACGGGCTATGTACGTGCCACGATGGGAGTTGGTGGGTAGGCAGCGGCTGATAGTGACGTTTTGTACTAGAGCGTGCTCCTCCTCGTACTATTGTCGGTGAGCTGTCACCCTGTGATTGGTTCATAGGCTGCTTTGGTCAGATCTTGTCTATTTTGTCCATACCTTGGCAGGTATAGTACAAAAGATCTTCCAGAAGCGTACGGACTGGCTCTTTTGGGCGGGAATATTCCCGCCTTGCTCATTCCTTCAGGTGACATTGCTGAAGTATAAGAGTTAGTGCCTTATGCGTGTAGCCTTACCGTTAGTGCGGGTAGCCTTCCTTCTTGGCTTGTACCCATAGCTGCGGGAACAGGCAGGGTACTATACCAAGGGAGGCTTTCCTGCGGGAACAGCTGGCTTACTGCGTGTAAGGTCTTCGCTCTGAGCATGGTGGGTCCTGCGGGGCCAGTTAGTCTTTGCACAGACGTACCTCTTCAAGATGTGTCTTGCGGGTCCAACTGGGCTTTGCGGGGACCTACCTCTTCAGTCATGTTAGTTTTTTTCCTATGACATTTTACGTTAAGGTAAAATATTCTTGTTTCACAACAAAATGTGACATTTTCCAAAAGTTAAATCAAAACTTTCAGATAAAAAAAAGACCTGGTCAATTATTGATTCTATCCTCTATATTAATTTTAAAAATTAATGAGTCACATTTTTTCTACTTAAATTGCTGTTAAAAATATGCTACAAATAGCCAACAAGATCAAATCCATAATTTTTCACATACATAAAAATAATTCTTAAAATAAGCATACAATGAAAGTGTCATTCCAGATTTAGCTGGGTGGTAAAGGTAAAGACTTGTCTTTGATAATGAAGACCAGGATTTAAATCTTGGTATGAGAGTAGATTTTCTTAAAGTATGAGTTTGAAAAGATGGGTGTGTATAGCCGTTCAAATTAAAATATGAAAGAAATTTAGTCAAATAAATTTATTACTCATTAACTTTGTTTCGAACCCACAATGGCGAATAGGACTCGATAGGGATGAGATCGGGACCGTACCGGTACCGACCGGTGCCGGTCCTGAAAATACCGGTCCCGAAAATTGCGAATTCTGGTACCGGTACCGGTATCGAAATATTCGGTTCGGTACCGGTACCGGTATGGGACTGGGATTGAAGGTAAAAATTCGGGAAATACCGGTCTCGTACCAGTACCGAAACTTAAAACTTTGGTACCGATTCGGTACCAAAATCGGTACTGATTTCGGTACCGGTACCAGTACCGATTTTGCTCATCCCTAGACCTCGAGCAATAAATGTCCTATTACACGATATAAATGTACTATTGTGTGATCAAAGGGAGAAAAGAAGTTGATAAACACAATTTTAAGGGTGACATGTTTGATGCATTTGGAATTCTCGAAACAACAAGATTTGTAACGTAAAAACTGTTCATGTTCATACTATTATTGAAGATATAAAAGCACCGGACTTTCTTTGGGTGAAGAGTAAAACAAATGATTCGTCCATTAACTGGAACACTAAGTAATTTCTGTTTTTCCTGATTTCATGATATTGTAAGTTTTTTTACAAAAGTTGTCATTGAAAAAAACTTTAAAGATAAAGTTTTTTTCTAATAGACTTAGAATTGAAAGTAGATATGTGAAAAACTAAATGAGTAGTGTTTACTGTTTACATCAAAATTAAGGGCAATCTGAAAACAAGATGTGTCGCTAGCTTTTTTGAGTAACAAAATTAAATTGTTTAAAATTACATTAAGAGATAAATGAAAGTAAACAAAAATTTGATAATGTGTAAAAGTAAAGTAGATCAAATACAGATTTTTCGTTGTAAAGATAAAGTTCATCTGATCTGTATGATCTTCTCACCATAACTCCATAATACATAAAATAAGACAAGTTCTTCTTTTACATACATAAACCAAAACTTTATTATCGAAACAATATCACTCATAAATATGCATCAATCAAGACATATGAGTACATTGTATTTAGAACCTAAAAACATAACATATGAAATGTAAAACACAACTAATTATGGGCACTTGGTTGTCCCCTTTGAGTTCTTCAAGTCATGATAGCAAGGGCACTCGGACTTGTTCGCGTAAGGACTAGAAGGAACACAACCTTGACACTTGTTGCAACAGGTCTCGCAATATTGCAAGCATCGCTCTTTGTAGCCTGCATTCGCACATCGTTTCCCACACTTCGCGTCACATCCAAATGTAACTACACATCAAATTATTTCAAATGGTTTATATTAATATACGTAGTGATACAAACATTAACACAAAAATCGGTCGGATCTGGCAAGAAATTGACCAATAATTTGGGCATGGCCATCTCCGAAATTTTTCAAATGCCAGAGACGAGTACTAAAATAAACCCTTATAAATAAATATTTTTTCAAAGATGGACTATAAATGTGATAACAATAAACAAAAACAAAATTGTTTTTTTAATAGCGGAAATTTTATTAAACTAACCAACTAGCAAGACACAAGACAGACAACTAAAATAAAAAAAATGGGTTTTGAATCCATTCGTTCCACTTAACTTTACATATCCGATTTCTACCACTATACAACTATAAACAAATACAAAAATGCTTAAGTGTTAATTACCACATTTATTATGGGTTTAAACGTTTAACCAGACTGAATTACTTTTTAACCATGCCAATTGTGAGTTTAAATGCTTAAATTGGGCCTATATAATAGTGTTAAATTACCTTTCTTAATGTAGAATAAATATATATAGATATATAAACTTTTTATATATAGAAATACATTTTAAAAAATGTTAGATCCTTCTATATATCGGCCCTCGGGCCTCGGTTATGTCTGAGGCCCAACAAGCCTGAGAAATGACACTAGATTTGGAAATTATCTAGGCTTGGGAAGGGGCCGAAGACGCATTGGTGGCGGAATCGACTGCGGTGATGAGGAGGGTGGCAATAAGTAGAAATGAAACCGGAAGGTGACTCATTGTGTTAAAGAGTTATGGTGAAAATAGAGTGTTACAATGTGTTTATATTTATAGTGGTATATTGAGTAATGGTGGTGGGTGAACGAGGCATGTGATATTGTTGGACCATGGATGCAATTAAACAACGTACAATGCAACAACTCCCATGTCCTTTATACATTCGATTTATTATTTGTAACTTAGTAGTACAAAGTTATGCCTTTGAGAAGAAAACAATTTGTCTATATTTTTTTAACGGTCAGCATACGGAGGAACGTTTATGGATTCTGAATGGGTGACCCAATGTCAAAAGACCACTGTTAGCTGCCCCAATTTAGTCGTACGGAGCCCTTAAGCGCCTTCAATTTGTCTTCAGTTCCTGGGAAAACCTACACGCTTAAAGGCCCACTGACGATAAACCCGGACGCCCTCAAAATCGAACCGGAGATCACCAAGATCCTGGTCTTTCTTCATTGAGCCACTCATGTTAATATGTTATCCCCAAAGTTTTGTATGTTGGGTGTCGAACCTAGGCCTCCATTGAAGAATCCAGACATGATTACACCGCTTTAGAAAGGAAAAAAAGTTGTCTATACTCATGAAAATCAATCTGTCAAACCGTAAAATTAGGAGGACATGGTGGTTATCTCAACCCCAACTAACCCGAAAAGCTCGGTTTGTCTTTAAGCCAAAACTGAAGTTAACAATTCGGCCCAAAATTTTCACTAAAACCGGTTGAACGGTGCCGTAAACTAGGGATGAACATTTTGTCCCAAATACCCTTACACGTACCTGTACCCGTACCGAATTAGCTTATTTGGTACGAGTATTGGTACTTATTTTTGTTGGATTTTGGAACAGGTACAATCGGGTACAGGTACGATACGGCTACATTTGGTATTTTGTATATGTTTGGAGTATATAAATGTTTAATTGGGATTCTTCATATTTAATATATAAATGTTATTGTTGGACAAGTACCAATGCTTCTTTAAAATTAAATAATCTAACATCCAAGACTCGAACCAACAAACAAATTACTTAAAGTCGGCGACCGAATTAGGGTTCTTCAGTACTGTCTTATCATTAAATCGACGGCCAATATGGTACATATACTAATTTGGTACCCGTCGCGTACTTGTGAAAGTACCGATACCCGGACTAATTTAGGTTTTTGTTACTCGTACCGGTACCGGTTTCAAGATCGTCAAAGATTTACAAATAAAAAAGGCAAAGTGGTACAAAAACGGGTTTGTACCGAAATACCCATACCCGTACCATACCAAAAAATTTGATATGAGTATTGGTACGAGAAAAATCGGGTCGGTACGTGTACAAAGTATTATAAAATATTAATTTACATTGAAAACTTACTTGGGTTTTAAATTCCTAAGTATTCGGTTTAAAAAATATCGTTTTATAATATTACAAGGATTTTAATTAGCTTGACAAGTGTTAACTATTTGCATTAAAATGGTATTGGAGAATCATCTTTGCTACTCTCAAGACTACATAACTGAATGACATTCTTACAAGAGCTAGTTAAGTGTTAAAAATATTGTATTGCTAAACAATATGATTGTAGGTCATGTACCAATCAATCTGTTTTGAAATTTATATTAGCTACATATTTATATATAAGTTTTTTAATAATTTCATTTGAACAAAAGTATACATGTTTATATATTAGGGGTGGTTAACGTGACACACTGGGTTGAATGAGTTGTATCACAATGTATATAATAGGTCATAATGGGTCAGACTAAAAAAAGAAAATGATTGAAGCAGGTCAAAATGGGTTGAAATTTCTGAAGTTTTTTTTTTTTTAATATGGAACGAGAAAAACGGAAGAAACTTTTTAGTACTTTTACTTTTTAATTTATTTTTCGAGTTATGATTTTTTACTTATTTTTCTTGAATTATTTGTGAGTGTTTTTTAAAATGGGTCAAAGTGGGTTTTTGAAAGCTCAACCCATTTTGATTTTTGACCCATTTCAAAAACCCTCACTTAAAAATTCAAAAAAAATAAGTAAAAAATCATAACTTGAAAAATAAATCAAAAAAGAAAAAAGTAAAAGTACTAAAAAGTTTCCTCCGTTTTTCTCATTCCATAAAATAAATAGATAAATCTTGAGAAATTTCAACCCGTTTTGACCCGTTTCAATCATTTTCTTTTTTTAGTTTGACCCATTGTGACCCATTATATACATTGTGATACAACTCATTCAACCCAATGGGTCACATTTGCCACTCCTATTATATATATATACACACACAAGTTAATTTAGGGACGTGAATAGTGTGGTTTGGTGCGGTTTTGAACTAAAACCGAATTGAAAACCAAATTTACGGGTTTTTTTTAAATCGTTTGGTTTTCAGTTTTTGGGTTTGATTCGGAATCGGAGTCGGTTTTTTTGATTTTTCTGATTAATAAAAAAATACTAACCCAAAATATTGCTATTGTGTCTGATATTTTTTTAAAGAAGTTAGTGATTAATAGAATACTCAATACTGAACCAATGTTTTCATAACCGGACCGGATGTTGAACCGGACGGCCTACCGGTTCATCCGGTCGGACCGGCTGAACAAATTTGGTCAAAAAATGACGGCTTAAGCTTAAAAAATGTTTTTTCTTTTAAAAAAAATTCCTTAGAAAACCGGTTCAACCAGTTCGGTTTTTCGGTCTGACCGGCCGAACCGGTTCGGACCGGCAGGTTATCTGGCACCCGAGCGAACTATGTGAACCGGACCGGTCGGTGGACCGGATCCCTGTCGGACCAGTCCGACCGGCCGGTCACATTGTGTTGAACAATTTGGTCTAAAGTATTAAGAGCTAACAAAAGATAAAGAGTCATAAATTCAAATAACATTTAGTCATTGGTAAGTTTGATTTTAATGATTCAAGTTCGGTTATTACGGTCTGTTATGGTATTCTCGTTTTTTGCTATTCCTGTTCAGTTCGATTTTTTCAGTTCTTCATAAAACACAAAACCAAACAAAAACCAATACTTCATCTTTTACTAAAGTCAAAAACCGAACTGTCGGTTGCTAATTTGATTTGACCTTGTCAGTTTGGTTTCTTCGGTTTCTGCGATTTCATTTTGGTATTTTCAATTTCATGCACACCTTAATACTATATTCGAGATTGGTAAACAGCCATATACAACAATTTTCGATTGTCTGTAGAGCTTTCGCCTAAAAACACTACGTCATCTACATGCATGGAATGAGATATCATCGGGATACCTAAGGGGAAGACACCTTAGAAGATGTCATAATTTCTGATTACACTTAAACCAGTACTCTATGGCAATATGTAAAGGCCCCGTTACCGGTGCCTCACATTTGGTGTTGGATTTACTCATAAACGCAGTTCTAAATATCAAAGTTAATTAAAACTTTCGCGGAATCATAAAACATCAACAGTCATTACAAACATTCATAACTTGTTTTTATAACATAACTTAAAACATGTCTTTTAGTTCAAACATAAAAAATAGATCTTCAGATGCCAGCTTCTTTAATCATCCGACGTGTGTCCCCCCTCAAGCTAGCTGTCTCACTCTACTCATCTGCGTGCATACTAAAAGTCAGCTACGCTGAGTGAGTTCTAGTTAATCATACATCATACAATACGTACACTTACCTCCAATTATGAATCCGAAGATACATAATAATTACTTATTAATTTACTTTTATTATGTAATTTCATACATGCGTTCATACTTCAATACTTTCATACTATGTATTTACTTTCCTTTCTATCTCAGATATTATTAGGGTCTGATCCCTTCCTTTTCTATCTTAGATATTATTAGGGTCTGGTCTCTCTTTCCTTTGTCTATCTCAGATATTATTAGGGTCCGATCCATTTCTTGTCTATCTAAGATATTATTAGGGTCTGATCCCTTTCTTGTCTATCTCAGATATTGGTAGAGTCTGATCCCTCTTTACTTCTCTATCTCAGACATTATTAGGGTCTGATCCCTTACTTCCTCATCTTTGTACATTCTGTCTTTACATACCCGTAACATACATATACATTCTTTACTCATTCATACATATTAATATGTTGTACATATATCTATCGTACTCATTCATCTCTTATATACATACCTCCCGTATCAATACGTGAAATATCCGAAGATCGTTCACGTACCGACAAGCTTCTGTTCACATTCAAGATATACATAACTAACATATAAATCATACATGGCATACACTTACCATTTAAGGTAAGTGTATTAATTGTCACATCGAGTATGCACACAGCCCCGAAAACATAGCAAGGAAATGGGGCTAGAAACTCACCTGAATACGGTTACGTTTCACCGTTAACAGTTATTTCCATCTTGAGCTGTGCATGGCTAACTGTATAATATTTACATGTATCAATTAACTGTTACTACTCATATCGTATTTCTATCTTTATATAACCCACAACGAACGGGGTCCGGGGGCAGCGCCCACGGCAGCGGGGTTCTAGGGGCGGCAGCCCCTAGCAGGGTCCAAGGGGCAGAGCCCCTGGCTGAGGTTAAGCTGCCAGGTCAGCTTGGAAAAATTTTATTTTCGTTAATTGTCTTAACACATTTTCCATTAAGATTTTAAGTTATTCTCTAATTCGTTAACTCATTCTCTATAACGAATTGAGCGTAGTTCTTTAGCTAATTCGTTATCTAATTCGTCCCTAATCATCATCTGATTCGTCATCTAAACAAGGATAGATTTGTTACCAAATGGCGAGTAACGAATCACTTAATTCGTTATCGCAATCTGATTCGTTATCATGACTTGGTTCGTTATTATGGCCTGGTTCGTTATCTTATCATGGCGAACGGGCATATAACGAATGAGAATGGTTAATTCGTTATGAAGACACGCGAATATATCACATTCGTTATGTCTATAACGAATTACCAACGATTCTTTCAATACTAACGAATCCACATCAGTCTTATCTGAATCTTTGACCTAAAGAGTCAAAGTCAAAATCAATATGAACAACAAACAGTCAACTCGAACCAGATCTGCAATAAACCTTCGTTTCTTAACCAAATAACACGATTTAGGTATCAATGGATTCGGAATCCAAGCGCCTACAAACCCTAACCGTTTATTCATCGAAATAATCGCGTTTATAGGGTGCGATTTAGGCATATGTATACGGGTTATTTTAGGTTAACAATTAACCCATCAAATGTTAATCAATTTCCATAAGATTTGTTGCTTTTGACTCGTTTATAACATACTACAACAGATCTATGATTCCCCAAACCAAATCGAACTTATATGAACGATTCCTAAATATAAACGTACCTTAAACGATTATTTTATTAATATCTATTTTAATGTTGATTTGTTTAATGCTATAAACATGCAACCTTTATTATTTTTGTATAGTTATTGCTTTAGGATATGAACTCTTTTGACCTTTTTTATTATCAAAGATTAACTTTAGTAGTTGCTTAATTCGAGGTTGGATTATAAATTGACTTTACAGTATTGAGGCAACCTGAATTATGTATTCGTCACATTCCCGCTTTATTGTTTCTGTCCACCGGACGGGTAAAGTACTAGTTTGTTAAGGCTGGAAACGGTGGCAATGCACGTATAACTTGTAATAAA
Organism: Bidens hawaiensis; assembly: GCF_021521415.1. NCBI lineage: Eukaryota > Viridiplantae > Streptophyta > Magnoliopsida > Asterales > Asteraceae > Bidens > Bidens hawaiensis. Next base: position 138,202 of record NW_027492251.1, on the reverse strand, counting down.
AAAATTAACATATTAAAATGGTCGTAATGGTAACGACATTGATTCTCTCATCTTGCACGACGAATTCAGTTGGTAAAACTCGGGCGTTGCAGCGGCGAGTAAATGCGAATTCAGTTGGTATTGGCTACGTTCGTTACGTGACAAAAACTATACCTAAAAAACAATTTCGATAATTTAACGTATTAAAATAATAAACCCAAAAATTAGCGACGCTCGTATAAAATATTATTAAAAATTAGCATTTTTAAAAGAATTTTTTTTTGTCGGAAAAACTTTGGCATTGGTAAACCCGAGAGTTCTCAGTCCGGGACGTTGTTGCGGCGAGTCGACACAAAATCTGTCGGTTTTGGTACATTCATTATGGTACAAACTAAAACAAAAAAGTTGTTGACCCCGAGCGTTGTCGGTCCTGGGGTTGAGCATTGAGTCGGTAAAACCCAAACGTTTTCTGTCACGGATGTTGTATCAGTGAGTTGACACGAATTCAATTAGCTTCGATTACATCTATTACCGTAGCTGAACTAAAAAAAATGACATGGCCAAATTCAATTTTAATTTGTAGTATTATATTTTATAATACTAATATTTTCTGTCCGGACGGAAAAAAAAACAAATATAGTCGGTCCGGACGAATAAGAAAAAAATCTTGTCGTTGTGGACAAAATACAAAAAATGTTGTCGGTGTGGATGAATAAATATTGTCGGTCAGGATGAATAAGAAAAAAAATCTTGTCGTTGTGGACGGAATACAAAATATCTTGTCGGTGTGGATGAGATTCCAACATCTAAAACTTATTTGAGGAGAAATAAAGATCTCATCTCATTGGACCAAATTCTTCCCAAAGGCGTCTTAACAGACGGAATTTAAAAAAAACATTTTTCAAAATGTTTAGAATTTGAACGGACCAAGTATGTAACACAAAGAAACCGTCTGGGTGGACTGTATTATGATGGTTAGGTGAAAGTATTGCATTTTTAATAGTTAAATAGCCTAATTTGTATTAAAGATTGTGTGAACTGTTGGTACTTCAAGCATATTTGTGTGTTTCAGGGTTCAGGATGATGAAGATGATTTTTGAGGCATTTTACAGGCTTAGAATGAGTCACGGGAAGTCGGAACGGATCGGCACGATTCACGAGAAGAAAACAAGAAAAGAAAATAAATAAATTCTGCCAGTTCGTCCTTCGCGCTATGCGAAGGTCTGGTTCGCGCAGCGCGAACCAACGCATATGCTGACCCCGACTATATTGTCCTTAGCGCTACGTGAAGGATCGTTTCGCGTAGCGCGAACCAACGCAATTACGGGATTTTTGGGTTTTTACCATATTTAAGCAATTTTAACCCCATAATCGACGGATCCCGATTTCCAGAGGCCAGAGAGGAACCCTAGGACGATTTTTCATCTGCCCGAAGACTCCGATTCATCCTTTGATCGTATGCATCACTATTTCACACAGATAAGCGAGTTAATCGATATGTTGTTTCTTGGCTAAGCTATTGTGTTCACTTTAGGCTAGGGTTTTGTATTTAGCACTGAGATCAGATTCTTTGAGTTTAGTTAATGATGAACTTGTTTGAGTTTTGCTTAATCTTGTTCTATATGAGTGTTTGGTTGTTTAAACAGTTTATGTTTTGATTGTTCGTTATTGCATCAACTATCTGGTTGTGTTCATCAACATTTAGGGTTAGCTCTTGTGTCATTGAACCAAAAATCATTGGTCATTGCAATTTACTTGATTTTCATAATATAAAACTGGTGATTATCTGGACTAGGTTCGGTTGTGTCAACAATTCGGTTAAGGTATCGTTTGTCATCATAACTCAAGCTTTTAAGTCTAATAATTACTGCGCAACCAATTAATTGAATCTGTGATTAGTGCTATTACATTACCTGAATCTAAAGTGACCACCGTTTCTCATAATCGTTTAAGTTAAAAGTAATCGTTAGTTTATTTTAATCATTCTTCAAACCCGCTTGACATCGTTTGTCCAATTAGTATAATTAAATAATAGTTTATAATAGACTCGCACTTTCCATCGATTCCCTGTGGAGACGACCTTACTTACCCGTACTAGTTATAGGTATTTAAGTCTTAAAATACTTGTTTTTGATTAGAGCACGACATCTACATCATATTATTACGAAAAATTTAGTGAAATAATTTGGTCGGATCCCCCAAGATTTCCAAAAATATGGTCAGGATTGTCAGAATCTTTCCACGTGTCAACTTTTAATTGAACAAAGCGTCGGCCCGGTACATATGATGTATATATGTGTGAACCCTCGGGTGGGCAAAAATGAAATTGCACTAATTTTGACGTTATTTTACTAATCTCGTGAAAATAACGTTAAAAGTGACGGACGGTTAATCAGGCATCATATAGTGGCGTTGATAGCTGAAAGATAAGGGTACATGCACCAATCAGCCGGTGTCCCGATGATTGAGTGCTATGTGCCTTATGTCCAAGGCTTGATGCAAAACTACTATCGAGCCGGGGGTCTCACCGGAAGCAGCCTCTCTATCCCTATGGGGTAGAGGTAAGGCTGCCTACATCTTACCCTCCTCAGACCCTACCATAGCTTTGCTATTGGTGGGATATACTGAGTACGATGATGATGATGATGATGTCGGCCCGGTACAAATTATTTGGGACATTTTTATAAATTTCATTATTTAAGGGCTATTTTAGTTTTTCTTTTCTTTTTTAATTTTTTTGTTTTCATTTAAATCGACTCAAACCTTTTTTTCGTTTATATAGTCAGCCACCCATCGACCACTAACAAAAATTATTGCTGAAATTTGGAGCTCTGAATGTGATTGAGGTTAGAAATCACAGTTAAGTCTTTCAAACTGCTAAGTTCTTCATAATCGTCGATTATTATTATTATTATTATTATTCACTTGTCACAGAAATTGCTAATTCTTTCTTCATAATCGGCGATTATTTATTTGAAAGATTCTATCTTTATATATAGACTAGTTTTTATCCCCCGTATTACGGGGTTATTTTATATTATGTTTTTCTAATATTTATTTATTTTTTGAATATTTATTTTTTTATTGTATAAAAGTACATAATATACTTATGGTTTGATGATAAATTGTTTAAAAATAAATGAGATGTTATAACCCGATTTAAAAGCTATATGGGTTTGATGAGACCCAAAACCTGTTTATTTTTTTACTATAAAATTGGTTTTTAATTATAAATAATATATATATATTTTTTAAATAAATCATAAATTAATTTTTAGTATATTCCTACTTTATAGGATTTTTATATCAAATATTTGGTGAGATTAGTTTTTAATTTAATGAGATGTTATAACTCGTTTAAGAAATATATGGGTTTGATAAGACCCATACCCGTGAATTCGGGTCAACTGCATGAGAAGCCTACATTTAGAAATCAAGCAAATCTAGTGACTCCAAAAAAAAGGGGAGCGACCACATCGCGACACATAGGATTTTTATGTTTTCGTTTATATATATTATAGATCTTTAGAGTTTGATGTCTTAGCTCCGAAATTTGGGTATTTTTGCCCATGAAAAATCCCAACAAATATTTTCCTACATAGGTGTTTTAATATTATTAATTTTTAATAATAAAGAAAAAAAGGAAAATATATATAAGGTTTTTTGCAAACTCATCCGTATGAGTTTTTACACCAAAATTGGTGTTATGGTTTTAGCCCATGCGGGCTTTGACTTCTTGGACAAGAAAGAAACAAAATCGGAAGTTTGTTTTCTGGATATATATTCAACCGACATCACACAACATATATAGAGAACTGTAGGGGTATGGTATTAAAACCCGGTTCTACGACCCTAAATCTATTATGTTTGGCTTATTTTATTACATGGACTAATACAATGTTATTGGGCTGAGGGGGTTTTGTGGAGGTAACCCTAATTGGGCTAGGCCCATTAGGGTACCATGATGGTGGCCATGAGACTCTCTATATAAGGAGGTCTCCACCTCTTTATTAGGGGTCATGCTCAATAAGAGCCACCACCACTTTTTTGTGTCTGTGAACAAGAAATCCTCAGGATATCTTAGCAGTCACCTCCACACCCCCGAAACCATTGCAGGTCTCAACATTGCAGGTCACAGGCGCAGCCGCAGTAGAAGAAGATCAAGACGTGGTTCGTTCATCTCGAAAATCCGTGGAAACATCGTCATGGATCAGGTAAGATTCATTTCGTGCTTCGACATTCGTTCATCTCGAAAATCCGTGGAAACATCGTCATGGATCAGGTAAGATTCATTTCGTGCTTCGACAAGAACTGTTTTCTTCATTTATATATATCACGCAAGGAAGGCAAGAGAATATTTTGTGGTGTATCCCTATTCAGCCGACACAAGCAAAGAAACCAGAAAACCTTTGGTTGTTATTCCTCTTCTGCCGTAACAAAACATTACGAAGAGAAGTTTTTTTGTGCTCCAAGGTTTTGGTGTTTTGTGAAGATAAGAGACGTTTTAGAGACCTGGTTTGTTTCTTCGTTGGTGTTACCTTTTACTCTTTGTTTTATTTCATATACTTGATGTTAGTTTGTTCAAGTATATGATGATTTGTGTATGCCTTAGTTTTACCTAGAGAAGAATTTGTATTGCTCTTTATTAGTGATAATAGATTTGAAACGGCTCTAGTAGTCCCGTAGTTTTTACTCTCATCTTGAGAGGTTTTCCACGCTAAAATTTTTGTGTCACTTTTACTTTTAGATATTTGTTTGATTCCTCATTGGTTCATTCGGGTCGGGAAAAAGTTTAGTCAAACGAAGATTAATTCCGCACTTTTGTTTACAGTTCGTGGCTAGGTGGTCGTTTTTCCCAACACTAACACTTGTTTATTCTGTTGTCTTTGATACCTTTGTTGGTGTCTTAGCCCCGTGGATTTTTTAAATAAGGTTTAGCGGTCAAAAACTTTTTTTAGTTTACCAAGAGGTTGTGATGCAACTTGTTGCTCGTCTTATAGTAATCGTACTTCTCTTTTTATTTATTAACGTTGTTTCGAAATTTAGTCAAAAAAAATTTTTTTTCTTAAAAAGGATGCTAAACAATCAATAAGAAGATTTAGGGTATTTAATAATTACATGGTTTGCGGTAGGCGAACATGGAACGGGATCGCAATTCGCTAGGTCTCTAAAATTCGGTATGACGGGGTAGGCTCATTTTGGATCGGCCATATAATGTGGTACTATGCATGTAATTTTTCAAAAATTATATATATAATTTTCCAACTTTAGGACAATAATTTGAAATTAGATCATCGATCTCATTTATATACCTTGGACATTGCATGCATGCAAAATGAGAGACATGCCGGTTAAAAGATTCAAAAGGTTATGTGAAGAAGAAGAAGAAGAAGAAGAGGAAACGATGACGTTGGCGGACAGGCTATCAAACATGCCAGAATCCCTGCGGCTTCGCATTCTTTCTTGTCTTGACTCCAGGCAGGCTGTTCGAACATTGGTGTTATCGAAATCATGGCTCTCTACATGGACTTGTATTCCGGTTCTCAATTTCACTTCCTATGGTTTCGATTACTTTGTCATCAATGCTTTATCCGGTCGTCAATCCGTGAAGCTGGATAAGTTAACCTTCAAACACGTTGGAGACTGCGGTGACGAGATTTCCCAGCTGGTTTTCGATTACGCGTTTTCACAAGGTGTCGAAGAACTGGAAGCAAGCATCCAAAACATCAAGAGTTGGCCAACCGGGTCATCGGATACACTAACAAGCTTGAAATTTACCAAGATTGGAAGTATTAGTGCGGGTTACACGTTTTTGGAACTAAGATCAGCAGGATCATTCAAGAATCTCACCAGTTTATATCTCAGATATGTAACTATTGGGGATCTTGATCCTTTCTCAGGGTTTCCAGCGCTAAATAAGTTAAGATTGGACTTTTGTCCTCTTGCAACGGAGGGCAATGCTTTGAACGTACACGCACCGCAACTTTCAAAATTTACCATCTTTTACGGCAGAGAGCAGTCCGTACGTCGCTGTGAATTCACTACTCCAAAACTTAAACATTTCGATTGGCAGGGGAGTGAAATTCCGCACTTGATGGGTAGTTTTCCTATTCTTCAGGCAGTGTTCGTTAAATACATTGGCCGTCGCCACCAAGAAAAAGCAAGCATCCAAGACATCAAGAGTTGGTCATCGGATTCAATAACAAGCTTGAAATTTATGAAGAGTGGAAGTATTATTGCGGGTCGCACGTTTTTGGAACCAAGATCAGTAGGATCATTCAAGAATCTCACCAATTTATATCTCCAAAATGTAACTATTGGGGATCCTGATCCTTTCTCGGGGTTTCCCGCGCTAGAAAAGTTACAATTGGACGTTTGTCCGCTTACAACCGAGGACAATGCTTTGAACGTACACGCACCGCAACTTTCAGAATTTACCATCTTTTACAACAGAGGGCAGTCTGTACGCCGCTGTGAATTCACAACTCCAAAACTTAAATATTTCTATTGGAACGGGAGGGATATTCCGCACTTGACGGGTGGTTTTCCTGTTCTTGAGACGGTGTCCATCGACTACAACGGTTATTGCCGCCAAGAGAAAGAGAGGATGATGTTTGATGATCTGCTGATGTTGTTTAATTCTTTACGCAATGCCAGATCGCTTGACCTGTCCTCGCCTGTTGTTCATTTACTCACACTGTTTCCTCTAAATGGATCCTCACCGCCTTTCCCGAAGTTGAAGTGTTTGAAGCTGCATCTTGAATCTTTTCGCAATCCACACTTGTTTTTCCAGCGCCCGTGCAGGTTGTTGACGGAATTGTTGGAGCTTGTTCCAGGTCTGAAAGCTTACTTGTTGCCCAGGTCACCAGACTCTTTCTTTGGCGTATGGGTACGAAACAAACCCGGTGAGGTCGTGAGGATGCTACCTTAAATGCAGTTGCTAGAAGAGGAATTTAAAACATTTGAGTAAAGTTTTGCTTAGTAATTTTTATTTTTGGGTAAGAAATATAATTTTGCTTATTCGTAACAATGCCTAATTACACTAAGGTGATGATGATAATAAGAATAAGTAAACAATGGATGAATTCCTTTGAGAAAAATCTTCAAGCAAATGGTGAAGGCGTAGTTGATCATTGAGTTTTAGTTCATTTTATTTTAGTTTTTATAAGAATTTTTTTTCTCTGTTAGCAAAATATATATTTAGTGTAACGCCTAACGATGGGTCGATGGCCGCCCTACAAAATATCCTCGGTCTACCGCCATTGCTGCCTTCGACCACCAAGGTGACATCAAGTCATCAACCATTCCGGCTGCATACATAATCAATGTCCCTGAATTCACTTTCAAATATTTTACAAAATATCCTCGGTCTACCGCCATTGCTGCCTTCGACCACCAAGGTGACATCAAGTCATCAACCATTCCGGCTGCATACATAATCAATGTCCCTGAATTCACTTCCAAATTTTGATAAAGACTCAAAAAAGTCAACCTTCAAAGAGATAAGAAGCATTTCCCTGAATGCTCTATTTGCAAGTTGAAATGCAGCATATTATTAAAAAGCCAGGCATATTTTTCATTTATATAAAAACTAAATAATATAATGAATCTTAGATGCATGACATAGGAATAGATAATATCAAGTAGGCAAAGGTTGATTCCTCCAAAAACTGCCAACTGCTAAGCAAACTGAGCGATCCAGAGAGTCCCATAAACATTTTTCTTCTGGATATAATTATATAAAATAAAATAAAACAATAATTTACATCAAAACAGTAAAATAATCCATATAATATAAACTACTTCCTAAATAAAAAAGTTACCAAGCTTGAGTTACCGCTTAGGTGCCATGTCTTTTCCATTGAACTCGTTGCCACCACCGCCTCTGCCGCCACCATGTCCAGTGAACCCATCAAGACCGCCGCCCATGGAAGTCATTAGAGCCGACAGACCACTGGTTGTTCCGCCACCAACTGCCATACCCAACCCGAGAAAATCAAGAGTGGCAAGCTTAGGCCCGTATACAGACGGAGTCCCCATCATAAGTTCTTGCAAACCGGGCCGCCCATCAAAGCCCATCCCGAGCCCAAGCCCGATAGAAGGACCTGAAACCGAACCACCGTCTGTGTCATCCCGTTCAAGCCCGTATCCTCTAAGTAGCGAGGCACCTGAAGCGGTTGCGCCCATCTGAGCGGCCTTCTGAAGTAATGCTGTTGCTGACATGGTGGGCTGAGGTGGCGGCCCATATTGTCCAGCTGTTCTGAAATTGGTTGACAAGCATAGTGATATGGGTTCTTGAGATGATAATGGGAGTGTAATATCAGGTGGTTGTGTCGGTCTGGACATGGATTGGATAAAATCTTTGAATCCAGTTGTTTGGGGTTGTGGTTGTAAACTTTTCGGTGCGGTTGATGATGCAAATAAGCTAGCGAATACACTACTACTTGTGCTTACTGTATTGGATGAGCTAACGCTACAGCTTCCGGTCAACCCTGCCACCAACGGTGGTGGGTTTTCTACAACAGGTTTTGAATCATGAATCATGTTTGAACTTTCTGGCAAATCTGCAGACAATATGTACTAAATTGAAACTTTAAATGAAATAACTGGGTTGAATCTCATTATTAAAGTATATAAAGAATAAACTACCATTTTCGTCTATGTAGTTTGGTCACTTTTGCTACTTTCGTCCATTTTTACTTTTTATCCACTTGTTTACTCTAGGGTTTCAAACACTTGTCGTTTTCATCCATCTCATTAACGGCATCCAACTTGACCGTTAAAGGTTGTTTAAATGCGGGGTATTTATGTCTGTTTAGATGCTTTAATATAGAGTTTATAGAAAATTGGATGAAAGTAGCGAAACTGATCAAACCCTAAGAACGGAAATGGTAGTTTACTATATAAACTCTAAACTAAAACACCTAAAAAGATATAAAAACCCTTCATGTAACTGACCTTTAACGGTCAAATTGAATGGTGTCAGTGAGATGGATGACAATGGCAAGTTTTTGAAGCCCCAGAGTGAACAAGTGGAGAAAAATAAAATAGACGAATGTGCGAAAGTGACCAAACCACAAGGAGGAAAATGGTGGTTAACTTGTATATAAAGTTATACCTGGAGAATTTGCAATGCACAAAACTGAAGATGTTACAGGTACTGCAGGAGTGACGGGCAGTGGTGGTGGTGGAGGAAGCGCTAGTAATGGTTGTGGTGGTGGCGACGGTGATGCTGATGAGGTTGATTGTAGTGCTGAGTCTGTATCTTTAAGCTTATGGTTTTCATCTATCTTGGGAGTTTCATCTACAGGCTGACATTTAGCACTCTCGACAGCTAACGCATCACAAAAAGCTCTGTGTGTAATAAAGCTATCCCGTCTTCATATAAACAAACAAAATGTGAAAACATGTTTTAGCAAATAACAAAGATTTTAATCTAACAAATATGAAATATCTAACCTTGAAAATAAAGTTCCACAATCACATTTATACTCTCGGGTTCCACATATCTTCAAATGAGCTTTCCAATCAGACTGAACCGCGTATTTCTTTGAGCACTGCTCACATGTCCATTTCTTCTCACCATGCTTCCGACTGTAGTGCTTTTTGATCCCGGTTAAATCACCTAATGCGCGTTTGGAATCATGATGCACACATGATGGCTCGGGACATACGTACACTCTTTTCCTAATCTCATTGGTTGTCCTCTGTTTAAGCTTCCATGGTAAATTGTGTCTTCTTCTATGAAGTTGCAGGTTTTGGTCTCTCTGAAACCCCTTATTGCAAACTTCACACACAAATCGATTTGTCGCCATTAATGTTTTCGGAGATAGAGCTATCACCTCTGCATCTGGATCTATATGTTGAATATTTTAAAACATTAATAAATCAACTTGAATCGGATTTAATTTCAATATAGCAAGCCCTAAGCCTAAGATTCCGATAAGTATATGCTAAAAAAGTGATCAATGCTTGCTTAAACCAGCGTGAAATCAGTTGTGACTGGGCTGTAAACGAACTAAACCGATCAAGCAGAACAAGGCTATGTTCTTGTTCACTCGTTAAGCTTTTATCAGACAAACGAACGGTTCACAAACACCTAACCAAACGGAAATTCTCGTTCGTGTTCGTTCATTAAGGCAATCAACTTGTTCGTGAACGGTTCATGAACACTAACAAACGAACACAAATCAACACAAACAATTTATTTTTTATTTTACTAACCGAGAATGTTCAATGTCAACGGTTCAGTCTGGCTACCAAGTTTGTGTTGGTGTTTTTTTTAACATTCATATTCACATATTCATAAATCATATGCATATGTTAATTAAAATTTACATATAAATTAATCACATAATACTCATATATAATTTTTGTATTACAGTTAAAGTTAATAGATTCGCTTCAACCTTGTTCATTCGTTAAGCTTTTATCAGACAAGCGAACGATTCACGAACAGCTAACCAAACGGAATTTCTCGTACGAGTTCGTTTCATTAAGGAAATCAACTCGTTCGTGAACGGTTGACAAACACTAACGAACGAACACAAATCAACACAAACAATGTTTTTTATTACTATTTGGCAAATTGAGAGTGGTCAGTGTCAACAGTTCGGTTTCAACGGGTTGGTCTATATGTTAGTTTACACATAAATTAATCACATAACACTCATATATAACTTTTGTATTATAGTTAAAGTTAATAAAATTAACTTTAATCTACATGACAAGGTTAAAAAAGTCATTAAAGAATACACAAAACCTTTAATGAACAAACATAAATAAACAAACATTAACGAACATAAACGTACACAAAAACAATTAAACGAACACAATTAAACTTCCTGTTCAAGTTTGTTCACTTATTAAACGAACGAACATAAACGAACAACTTTCCGAATTAGTGATATTTAATCATTAATCACTAATCTAACATCCAACTACCAATAAAGGCAACAAATTTAATAATAATATCCAGATGAATAATAAACCTAATTTAAGATTCAAACTTAACTAAATCACAATAATATACTATACTACCTGGTGTGCCAGCTAAATTCCGTTTACGTTTAGCCGGTTGTGCTGTCGGCGCCGGCGTCTGATTAGCCGGAGAAGATATAGTAGCTTCGCCGGAAACTGTAGACTCGTTAACCGCCGAGGAGTTGTCGAATTCAGTCGTCATGAGATTAATAATATTATTATTATCGTAGGGTTTCAAAAGAGTACAAAGACAAGGGTTTCAGACATTAGCCCCAAATCTTTAGGGCTATTGATTGAATCTTAGAGATATATACAGATAGATCACTAGAATCTGATATTAAAAGGAAATAAATCAATAATAATAATAATAATAATAATAATAACAATAATAATAATTGGGTTTTTTTTACGTGTTGCGACGGTGCATTAACGCACATTCAGTTGCTATAACTTAAGTTTGTTACGATACCGACATCTATCAGCGCAGAAAAAATAACTACACTGGTATTAATAATAATAATAAAATATAGTTTCTGATGAGAGCCACGTGAAGTCAGTTGGTATCGGTTAGTTTCGTTACGATGCATGCAATAAATCAAAATATAATTAGTGGACACCTAGAATACTTGTGTGATTTATAACACAAAGAAATAGTTTATTTAAAACAATGTTTATTTGGTTGGTAAAACTCAGAAATTGTGACGGTGAGCCAATGCGAAGTCGGATGGTATCGGATAGTTTTATTACAATACATGCAATAAACCCAAAATTTAATTAGTAGACGCCTAGAATACTTGTGTTGTTTATAACACAAAGAAATGGCTTATTTAAAACAACGCTTATTTGGTTGGTAAAACTCAGAAGTTGTGATGGTGAGACAATACGAATTGCGGTTTCAGTTACTGTTTTTTACGGTACCATAAATAAAACAACAATAGTTATTTGTTTAAAGCAATTAAAAATAATAAATTTGAAAAACGTGACATGTGTTGGCGCAACATTATAATAAAGGCTCTTGCAACACCAAAATCTTTTATTTATCTATAAGAATAATAATAATAACAATATCAAATAATTGTAATAATAATAATAATAATAATATTGATAACGAAGTAATTTGGTGGAAATATCTTGGAAGAGAAGGCAGCAAAAAGTCGTCGTTTAATGAATTTTCAATGAGATTGGGTTTTGAGAAGGGTAATTTGGGAATTAAGCAAATGTCTTAGTTTGGTTTCATAACCATGGTTAAAATAGAATAATATTTTGTGGTCTAAAAGTCAAAGTGCTTTTGGTTTTGGTTTTGGCCTTTATAGTTTTAGACCAACAAGCACGTGATGTATCATTATCATGGAACATGTTCTATTGGGTTTGTTCCACCATTTAAACATCATAGACCAAGAGGGGAAGAGAGAGAGAGGATGAAGGGTGTGTAGCCAAGTTAGGTGAAAACGAAGAGAGAGGGTGAAGGGTGTCTGGAATTTCGAACGGAAGCACAAACTCCGGATGGGATTTATGAGGGCGATGAGAGAGAGACGAATGGTGGTAACATGGTGTGGATGCACTAACTCGTGTACATTTGAGATTCCACCATCTTTCATTGTGCCCATAATGTGCTTGTAAATTTGTTTTTTTTCGTTAGAATAAACATTTTTCCGGATCAACTATTATAAAATTGTGCATGCCAAAGCATGTTAAAGTGTGAAGCATTGATATTGTAGCCAAGACAGTCGTTATGGCTGTGTTGGCGTAACATAACAAAATGATATGAGATTTCCTTATCGTGTTACACAAAGATAGTCATGTAAAATAATAAGTTTCACGTATCATCGTAAATGTTTTCACATCAGCAATGTTTTTGTCAATTTTTACTTTACATATTGTTTATCTTTCTTTTTTTCACCAATGAACATATGTAGCTTTGATTCGACTTCACATTCGATTTTCGAAACATTACGTACTATAAATTTTGCACAAAACATTTAATAACATGATTTCAATAAAATTTTGACACGTTTTAAAATCTTGTATCTTTGATGTAGACTGATGAGATTAACTAATACCATATTATTAAATGAAATTCAACACTGGTTGTTGACGGAATAATCTAGCAAGTCAGAGCAGATTAGTGACATGACTTGGGAATTAGTGGAGTTTTGGTTGCTTTTAATATTAAAAATTGTGTTGTTTTCACAAACGTCAAAAAAGTGATATCTTGTCTTGCTTTTTAGAAACATAGAAAGGCTATATACTAAAAGTATAATTTTTTTTTTTGCTGTTGGTGACCATTGACAAAGTAAAACTTTTATAAACCATTAAGCGGTTGGGAAATCTTGAGTTAAAGTCATACACGTAACCGAAATTTAACATTAAAAAATATGTATAAATTTAAGGACCGGTAAAACTAATAACATGACTTATGATTATTGTAACTAAGAGTTTTCATGGAGCAAATTAGTCTCTCTCTTTTTTTTTATTAAAACAGAAAAACAAGTTCAAAAGATAAAAACAATTACACCTTCCTATTTATTATTCATCCACATATTACCTATATTCATGTTCATTAGATTTAATGAACACGAACGTAACCACCGCCTTCCTCCATAACTCCACCACCCATACTCCCCCATCCTCCACCACCTTCCTCCCAAGGTGGCATTCTACTACCACCTCCCTCTTCTTGAGGGACCCAAGGCGGCATTCTACTACCACCTCCTTCTTCTTGAGGGGCCCAAGGTGGCATTATACTGCCGCCTCCTTCTTCTTGAGGAGGCACTTCGCTACCTCCTCCCTCTTCTTGAGGTGGGAATTCACTGCCGCCTCCCTCCTCTGGTGGCACTCCTCCTCCGCCTGCCTCCTCTTGTTCCTTTGCGGCTTCTTCTTCAGCACACGAAATACATTCGGAGATAATATTTTCTGTTCTAGCCGACAACAACCAATCTATTGTCATGTTTTTTACATTAAAAGACTTTTGCAACACACTCCTATCCAACCTTTGGAGAATTGAATTCTTTCCCGTTAGATATTGAGCATTTTCTTTCTTCGTTCCCAACTTGAACCCCACGAACACAAACGAGTCATTGTTGAAAGACATTTGAGCCATCGGATGAGACCTTGGCACCACAAACACATCACCTTCTTCAACTTTAAGCCTTGAATTCTTGCACTCTGATTCGCCGGCAATGCCGGGGCAGATCACTTGAATTATCCCTTGCCCTTGCAACACAACTGCTATTTGAGCGGTGTTTGGGTCCCAGTGTGGCCCCATCAACGATCCCTTCATTTCAACAATAAAACATCATAAAACCTTGAACCATTGTACGATAGTAGTTACATAACTTTGAAAAGACTCGGTTAACACAATTTATATCATTTAAAAAATTAAATAAAATTATTCACATTGTTTGTATAAGCCAGTTTTAAAAGGGTTAAACTATAGCTACACCACCCAATCTGATTTTACACCACCGTTGTCCAAAAGAAACTCAAACGGCCGTTTTGACAAAAAAAAGTCAAACTTTGAAGCTATTGGTCAGAACGATTGTTTAAACCATATTTGGACGACCAGTATGTCCGTTAGGTGCCAGACTTTGAAAATTATTGGTCTGATTAACCGTTTGGCTAATTTCTGAATGGTCGTTCTGATCATAGACGTTCAAACTTTGAAATTTTAATCAAAATGAACACTAGACCCATTCCTTTCTCCAACCCACTAGAATTCAAATAAACTCATAAATTAAAGAGTGTGTTCCAAACAACTAACTGACCTTGGTTAGATTCACCATGAAGACACCAAAGTAAGTGTGTTTCAACACATCCTGTGTCACTGTTGCACTCCACCCAAAACAAGTTTCGACATCACGATCCTCTTTAAAGATATTGTATGCCTTCATTTTGTTATCTATGTCAATGTCCTTGCTTCTTCCAAATAACCCTCTGATTCCCCATAAACCAACGTCGGTTGAGTTCGCTTCCGGCTGTCCTTCCACAATCAACGGCTGTCTTTCTGCTCCTCTTAGCTCTTGTATCACTTCCGGCGGCACCTGGAAAAGATTCAAACTCGTTAATTAATTTGTCAACTCCAGTTTCGGCGAGAAGTTTGTTTATGTCTGCTCTTTTAATAAATGAATGAACACGAAAATGAAAAGGAACTTTGTACGATTAACTAAATGAATGAACATGAACAAAGACGATGTTTGTTCACTTTTGTTCATGAACGTTCGACAATGGGTTATTTTATGTTCGTGTAATGCTTGTTTGTTCAAGGTTTTTAATATTTTTTAATGACTGGTCTATTCTTATTTTGTAGATTTAAGCAAAATTATTAACTATACAGATAAATAATAAGAGTAATTATGTGATTAAATGATTAATATATATGTAAAATTAAATTATGAATACGATTGTTTGATAAAACACTAACACAAATTTTGTAGCCGGAGCGATCGTTGACACTGATAGCGAAATCAAATAAAACATTGTTTGTATTCATTTGTGTTCGTGAACGTTCACAAACGAGTTCATTTCCTTAACAAACAAACATGATCAAGACCTTGTTTGATTCGGTTCGATTTATTTACAGCCCTATGTATGTGTGTGTGTGAGAGAGAGAGAGAGAGAGAGAGAGAGAGAGTTAAGAGAGTACACTGAGGGTTGACTGGAGGACTTGATCATCAAAGCCTAATACCAAATCATGAACAGGAGTGTATACTCCAGCAACTTGTGGTTCAATCTGCAGCATGTAACACCATAGTTAATTAATAAACTCTATGCTATTTTAATGGTTCAAAACCATATATATCTTGAAGCATGCCAGTGTACAAGATTACAAAATGTTCAGAAACATATCCTTAATTCCTTAAACATACATGCAAGTGTACACATTAATAAGTTAATGTTGATATATATATATAATACCTGTAGATCAACCTCTGAACCGGGAAAAATGGCGTAAATCTGAAGGTTCTGGAACCGGTAACCACCGGATTGAACATTGTTTTCTATGTAGAAAACAGTTTCGGAAGTCAGTCGAAAAATGTCTCCTTTATGCAACAACACTTGTTGGACCTTATCTTTCTCTGCGTTCATCCAACTCAAGGTTCCATAGCCTGATAATCATTCACAAGTTTTATAAATGTTATTAATAAATTACAAAGATGTTATCTTTTGGAATTAATATACAGAATTAGAGATCAAGTCCGTAATTTTCGCTCCTCCAAACAAAGAACATTGTACAATTTACCTTTTCTTCTTGTTAGTTATGATTATAAGGAGTGTTCACGGGCTGGTTTTTGTCAGTTTTGGGCGTAAACCTATAATTCGGTTTTTGAGTTTTTTAAAATCGTTCGGTTTCGATTTTTCTGTTTTACAATTTGCACTTTACATTTTCGGGATTTAAAAAGTTGACAAAAATAATAAATTTGTGTGAATAGTCTTTTTGTTAATTAATAAATAAATTAATTCTGTTTTACAATTTGCACTTTACAATTTGCACTTTATTATATTCTTATGAATTACTTAAATTAAAAAATGAAAATTAATATATAAATTCGGTTTTTCAGTTTTAATTACATGAAAAAAGCAATACCCAACCGAAAGTTCAACTTTTACACAAACATGATACAAAAGAGTACTCAGTTTTTGTCTGGCCCTAGTTTGGTTTTCTCGGTTTCCTGCACACCCCTAGTAATTATTATCGAACAAAAGCATAATACCTGAGTCAACATAGAAAACCATCTCCGAATGAAGATAAACCGGCAAAAAGAGAGCACGAGGATTCAACGTAATAAACTGAAGGTAATAACTCCCATTGCTACCACCTCTAATCTTAACAGCGGACACTTCACCAAACTCCGTCGACACCAATGGCCACCTCTCATCCTTTTTCACCGTAGGTCCATCGCTCACTGGCACAGGACCTTCAGCAACACCAGCCCCAGCACCAACACCAACACCAACACCGCTTAAAGCGGTTGTCACATGAGGAAAGTAGATAAAGTTACATGTTACAAAGATTAGAAGACAAAGTGAAAACACATTAGCCTTCATTTTCATTTTCATTTTCATTTGTTTGAAATGAATGCATGGGTATAGTGTTACAAATATAGGAAGTTTAGTGTAACGTGTCATTTGGTATTGAACAAGTGGAATATATGTGGGTGCGTGTAATGGGTATATGTTGCTAGACATGCATGTCGGTTGTTATTGTCTTTTAATCACAGGTTATTCATCGGCGATGTATAAACATGTTTTTAGGCATTGGTTTTGGAAGGACATGCAGAGGATAGAGATAGCCAAACTGAACTAGTATAGTGGTTTTTAATTTTTGCATTTAAGGTTGAAGATCATTTACATTGTAATGATTACAATATACGTATAAGAATTAACATGTGAGATGATAATACTAGAATAATTATTATATATTAATCTATAGTTTTTAGTTAGAGTAATTATTATTAGTTTAATCTCTTTTTATGCGTATTTACTGTAGTTCAAAAACCATAAAGTAATAATAGTGATTCTGTACATTAATTTTATTTGTGCCGGACACCACCCCTAGACAATTCAAGTAAACAAACATATATGAAAATACATATGTTAATTATGAGCACCCCCAACGTTGGATCCTTGGGAACACTAGTTGATCTAGTGGCGTCATAGCGTGTTGTTCTCGTATAATTTGATTATTGGTTCTGACATCCGCGTTTATACTACTATTTCCACTTTGATCACAAATGGAACTAAAAATGTAATTGTGACTGGAATTGTTACTACCACCTACAGATTTGAGATTGAAGATAACTGTCAATGCAAACGGGAGGTTAATGACGCGGGCATATATGTTCGTGAGAGGGTGTTTGTGGCATGGACATGTAATGCTATTGACCTCGTATTATTGTATTTCTATGGTTGTATGGATACGTTATGTATAATATTATATTCTTTTTTGGTGGGATGATCAATATTGCAAAATACGTACGAATGCTCGCACACCCATCTCATGTTGTTGTACATGCTAGTTACATGTCTACCTCTTTACCTACTTACTAGTTACTACCCCTTAGGTTGTTTGCATGCTACCATGTGTTTATTGTTTCATTTGTACCATATCATGCTAAAAACATGATTTCTAATTTTCTATATCATGATCTCTAAGTTGCTTCTCTATTCTTGGTTAAACACATTACATTTTATAAAACTTTATGAACAAAGTTTTGCTAATTAAATAACAGCATTCACGTTGGAATGTCATTCCCATCACTATATTTAGCTAAAAAGACATCTTAATAATTAAAACTTGTTCAGTTTATTTTATTTTATTTTTTTTTTAAAAAAACACTCCAAAAAAAAGAAGGTTATAGAAGATAAAAAGTTACATCGCCTACAAAGTTGTTACATTAATTACTGAAATCATATAATGGACAAAGATCCGATCAATTATACATATGGACCTGATTCAACGACATAGATAATTTTGGATCCATTGGGCTATTCATAACTTTGATAAGTGTTATTATTTTTACTTGAATTGGGCTTGGGCTAATTGAGCAGTTGAAACTCAAGAAAATTGAGGGTTATAATGTTATATAGAGGTGCACAAATCGGGTTTTTTAGATGCCCGGGTTCGGGTATGATCGGGTATTAATAATAATCGGGTCGGGTTCGGGTTGGGTATTGTCTCTAAAAACCATACTCTATGCATCGGGTTCGAGTCGGGTATAGAACCCGTGTAAGGTCGAACTAAAAAATATGTTGTGGGTTCTAAACTTGATTTGGGCAAATGGTGTACACATAATAGTACATATAGTGTGTGTAAATGTATCGTTAATAAAAATACTTTATTTTTTGCATTCAATCATTTCTTTGTTTTTTTCACTCTTTTCTCAGGGGGGGAGGGCTGGTTCTATTTTCCTCATACACACCACCCAATGGTGGTGTGCCACATCACCAGCTCCAAATCTATCACATTTGATGGATTTTAGAAGGGGTGGTGTGGTGTGGTGTGATAGGTTTTGGTATAGATACATACATATATATATATATAGGTTTTTGTGTGAGTGAGACGAGTGTATTTGGGGTATATATATAGAGAGAGAGAGAGAGAAGGAGAGTTCCATCACTCAAACCCACTATACGCGTGATGGCCATCACGCAAAGCTCCTCCATCAAGCTTGACAAGGCAGTGACGGCGGTGTTGAATAACCCACCACGCGTGATGGGTGATCCATCACGTGGTGCCCCGTCCCCCCCCCCCCCCCCCCTCATGACTCATGTACTGCCCACTTAGTATTAAGCAAAGGGTTGTTCCACCTTCGCATTTTACCCATATTTACTAATTCCATTTTTAAGTTTTTCAGTTTAACTAGTGACATGATCATATGTGTTGGTCAATTTAAAACAAATAAAATTATATCACCTCACTTCAACCTAATTCTACTTATTGTATATATCAACTTTTGTTTTTCTTAAAACGTGAGTTACTTTGAATATTCTAAAACGCTTCTTGTTATTCGTTAAGATAATTTAATTTAAATAGAGTAGATATACAACTTTTTTAGGTGCGTTGTATGTATAAGGGTATTAGGGTGTAGAGAGTGTGTCACCTTAAACTTAAGAAGTGTACGGAGATTGATGGAGACTATAAATAGAAATTATAAAAAAATAGAAAGGAGGTGACCAATACCCCCCCCCCCCCCCCGGTTCATTCGTTTCAAGAACCTGATTATGAAACCCGATTGCCTAACCTAATTTGTTAGGGATGTTTTACTGAGTGTAGCTGATGGATGCCGAGGGTTACCCGAATGAGATGCCCCTACCACCCTAGCTGTTTAAAAAGATAGTCCTCATTCATAATCTCAATCTCTTTTTATTCTTTTGTTTTACTTAAAAACAACTAAAGAAAAGTATATATGTGTTAGTTAAAGGAGATATAATGATGACTTATTTGTGGGGGAAAAATTGCCAATGACTAAGTGATTATTAGTAGAAAAAGGGTAATCATGGCTCTAAAGCCCATGTTTTCTTTCCTTCATGCAAAAAGAAACTTTAAGGCATCTTTCCAACCAAACACATCAACATTATTGGTCACAAAGAACCTTATTGTCACACTAGTGTATAAGAAAATAAGAATATAAGTTGCATAATAAATGGCAAAGTTGCTATTTCTTTCACTGATTTCCTATTATAATCTTTTTAAGATCATCTTCCCAATACAAGTTGTGGTTTATAGGATCTCGACGTCTCGTTGGTTAGCGGAGTTTTTAAGGGACCTCAATAGATTTTTCGATAACGAATTCTCATGATTATAAAAAAAAGGTTTGGGTGTGTGTTTCTGACTTGTCTTTCTCTACCTCCGTTGAGAATGAAAGATATAAATCATGAAGAATCTCAAAACCATCTTTATATCGCCTTTTGTGATTTACAAGTCTCTTATTTCTTCGTCTTTTTGTCCCTCTCATTTCTTCGTCTTTTCATTCCAGCGAACGCACTTCTAATATTAAATTATGATCTCACATGCTTTCCTTTATTTCGAAACCTTAATTCCTAAGTTTTAGTGTTATGATTTGGAGTATATATTCCTCTATCCTCCACATACCGACTTATTTCTTTTTATTTACTAGATATGACTATATATGACTTGTTAGATTTCTCTCATTAACACTTGATAGTATATCTGCAAATAATAAGTAGAATAAATTACAATGGCCAACCATTTACAATTTGTGATTTATAAGGTTTGTTATTTAATGATGTAAATTCATATGTAGTAGAACTTAATATATTTATACAAGCATAACTTAGAGTTGCTTTAAATTACATTTTCATTCATTTATTAAGTTATTAGTGTCTATTTAAAACACTTTTTTTTTGTTACAAGTTTGTTTTCTGAATGATGTACTCACAAGCTGGATTCTCCAAATAGGTTTGAAGTCTAGAGTAGATAAAGCACCTAACAGAGGTACTCGAAAGCGCTGATAAGACACGAAGCAATAGACGTGAAAGACAAGAGGGCTATAATAGGAGAGGGGGGCTCTATGTGAGTTGTCAAGGTATCAATGGAAGGAAGTTAGATTCCGATATAAGAAATATTCTTACATAAACATGGATGGAACCCGAAGGGCTATGATACGAGTGGAGTGAACGTCGCATGAGATCACAAGAAGTGACATGTTCACCACTGTCTCTAAAACACGAGTCTTAACATAGAGAAAATATCAAAGAGGCCCACATACTGACATAATATTCATATACTAGAACTAGTAAACATTTTCAGTACCGAAATTCGTCTCAAACTTCTCAAGAGAGGGGCTAACGGGGTAACTTTCTTGTTTTAGGCCTCAAGCCGGACGAATATTGTTTCAAGTACATCGATCGTTGGATATTCACCAACTTCAATAGAGTATGATAACTTATATATGCATCATTGTTTCTAATAAGCATGAAATGTCTAGCAAAACTATGTGATTAAATAAACAGATATTTAATATATGAGTTTTAATTTCTGTTTGCAAATTATTTAAATGGTAGGTGAATAGTTTATAACAAAATATAAGCATAAGTGGAAGAAAAGAAAACTAATTTTATAAGGTATGATTAACCGAAAAAAACTCGAATCTTGGGATAAAATCTTAAGAATCACACTTTAGAATTTAGACCTCATAATAAAAATAATAGCTCCTTCCACGTGAAATAAAGGCGTTCACACTATAATAAGTTATTAATTATCACATTTTATGAGTGTATTAAAATTCAATATAATTATTGAGGACACTTAAAGTGATGAAATAGAATAATTTTAGGAAATTAATTGCTCACTTTGTTAACAAATTATGTTCTTTGACATTTTCTTACTGAGAACTTGAACCCAACTGCCAACTATCTCGATATCAATAATTTTTAAAACAATTTAAAAGTTTAAACTGTTTTACAAAACAATACATTATGTGTGAATAAAATGACTTACACATGTTCTTGCCTTAATATAGTGACTAACTTGCGATTGTTATGTTGTGCAATGTTATGTCATTTTATATTCTATTTGCCCGCCAACTATTAGTCAAGGCCAAACCTCGTCAGATTAGATTTACATAAAATGGAAATTTTGTAAGAGTATTCACGTTTGATTCTTCATCCTCATCATATAATTTATCAAAACTCGTATTAATCCTAAAATTTTCTTTTCTTCATCCTCTAACAAATTGCAATGTATTTGTTTAATTAAATAATACTTTCTTTATTAAAGTTTTCTCTTTTTTCCACTCTCAAATCATAACCACTTCTTTATTAGATAAGAGAAATAAGGCGGGTAACGGGTGTAATACTTAATTTTAGCCTAACAACTTCAATAGTCGAATTAAGTGCTACCGTGCTAGAGTATTTTAATCTATCAAATGTTTTGGATAACTGGTCTTGGTCTATGGATGGTGTCGATGAAAGATTGTAACTTTAATATCAATAAATCTAGTTGTATTTGAAGAAAAATAAAGTCCCGTCTAAGATTGTTTAGACTCTTAAATCCATTCTAGCTTTTTTTTTATCGAAGAATATGAACTTGGCTTCGGCTTGTCATATTTAATAAGCTGATGGCATTTAAGTTTTAAACCGCACTAACAAGTCATGAAGTTTCATCACATCATTTCAACGGTTCACAAAATTTGTTACCAACTAACAACGTTAAATCACCCAAAACACAAGAACAACAATAAAAAGGTGCTAAGGCATGACTAGTTTAAAACCAGCAACGACACATACATTACCATCTCTGCATCACTAAGGACCAAGATATTCATGGACGCCATAGCATCAAAGATGGTCCAACAACTAGCAAAATTGTATCAAAATTACATGTAAATAAAAAGAAAAAAAAAGTGAAAAATTTCACGATCAAGTTTAAAAGGCAATCCAAGAGGTTAGAGGTCAACCCACTTAACTCTAAAAAGGTTCCAACCAAGAGAATCAACAAAAGCCAAAGATAAACTTTCTTCCCACACAAAACCTCTCAAACACAAAGCATTCATGTTCCCACATCTTGTACTATGTTAACCACCACTTGTACCTAAACTAGTTTCACAATCCCCAAAAGCAAAAGCTTATTATTTATGAAGATCTTGAGCAAGAAGCTTCTATGATATGGCTCAATCAATCAATCAATCTTATTACTAAAGATGTATTGTCAATTCAATTGCCCCATTAACCATAGCCTTCTATACCCCACCACCACTATCATTGGTTTACAAAAGCTAATATTTAGAACCTTACAAAACACTCTCTTTACATTACACACAACATATTATTGAAAAACTTAGAACCACACTTTAGCCCTTGTGTTACACTTGAGTAATGAAATTGCCCTTTGCCTCATCCCAAAATAATATCAATAATTCTACTAGCATCAAACATCAACTTACCACTAGTGGTGCAATTGAAACTAGCCGGTTCGAGCCCAAATCGGTACTAGACGTCAGACGCAGTCCGCCTAGTCAGATTACTGGTACCACCACTACTAATAATAACAATATTGTGTTTTCATCAGCGGAAGATCAACTCCCGCATAATAATAATAATAATAATAATAATAATAATAATAATAGTAACAGTAATACTGATCATGGAGTCATGCATCAGTTTGAAGAATGGGATTCACTAATGAAGGAACTCGGGTTACATGACGATTCGAGTAAGTCGGCTTACCCGCTCGATCTACCCGAGCTGCCACCGATTCATACTGAGACGAACAATCCCCCCACGGGTTTATTATTTCGCCCCGAGTTTGAAAACTTGAACCCAAATATGAACGCGCTTGATTTCATGAGTCACGAAAACGACAACAACGGTTATGATTACGTGGACGACTTGATCCGGATAGCCGAGTGCTTCGAAACTCGGTCTATCCAGCTGGCGCAAGTGATACTCACGCGGCTCAACCAGCGGCTTCGCGCGCCCAACGGGAAGCCGCTACAACGAGCCGCGTTTTATTTCAAAGAAGCGCTTCAGTCGCTTCTCACCGGACCGACTCGACCGACTCAGTCGCCATCGGGTTCGGGAATCGTGCACGCGATTAAAGCGTACAAGACGTTTTCGAACGTCTCGCCGATCCCGATGTTTGCGGACTTTACCGCGAACCAGGCGGTGCTCGAAGCCGTGGACTGTGCGATGATCGTCCACGTCATCGATTTCGACATCGGTTACGGCGAGCATTTAGCTTCGCTAATGAAAGAAATTGCGGAAAAGCAGATGTGCGAAAGGTTCATTCGCCCGCGGTGAGAATCACCGCGGTGGTTTCGGACGAGTTCGAACCCGAGTCGAAATTGATCAGAGATAATCTCTGGCAATTCGCGCGTGGTCTTAGATTACGATTCGATATCGAATTCGTCTTGTTTCGAAATTTCGAGTACTTATCGTTTAAATCGATTAAGTTTATCGACGGTGAAAAGACCGCGGTTCTCCTAAATTCGAAGATTTTTCATCGGATAGGCGCGGGTTTTATTAACGATCTGCGGCGAATTTTGCCGCATGTGATCGTGTGCGTTGACGGAGAAGGACTGTTCGGGAGCGAACAGTCTTTCTTTCGTCAGACGGTTATTGACGGTTTAGAATTTTATTCTACGCTTCTCGAGTCGTTGGAGGCCGCGAACGTGGGCGGTGGCGGAGGTGATTGGATGAGGAAGATTGAGATGTTTGTGTTGTTGCCGCGGATTACGGCTGCGGTGGAGGCGTCGGGGCGGCAGGTTCCGTTGTGGCGGGAGGTGTTCGGTAGGCGGGGGTGAGGGCAGTGGCGTTGAGTCAATTCGCGGAGTTTCAAGCCGAGTGTTTGTTGAGGCGGGTGCAAGTAAGGGGGTTCCACGTGGTGAAACGACAAGCGGAGATGGTGTTGTGTTGGCATGATCGTCCGCTTGTGTCCACTTCAGCTTGGAGGTTTTAGGGTCTAGGGTTTACGCCAGGTAGTAGTATAATAATAGTAGTCAAATAGACGAACACATGAATACTATCACAGGCTGCTATTTTTGGTTTTGTTTTCTGGCATTGTGAAAAATAAGTTAAAACTTGGGATCTAAGGGATGATATTGTGGCGTTGTAATCACCTAAAGAGATATACAAGCACATATTAATGAAATTATCTTGTGTTAATACTTTGTATCAATATTCATCTGTGTACATCCTTTAGACCTTAAACAAAGTTGGCTTTTAGAATGTATGATTGCGCTTCCCCGACCTTTACTGTCACCGAGAGCGGATGTCTATTGAGTTCTACTTGTTAAACAAGGTTATATGGTTGATCCATGTAAACCAAAGGCATCCATGGGAGATAATCTTGTAGAAAATTGATAAATTAGTTTGTGTAAGAAGACTAAATAATTAAGAAAAAAAATATTACATAATAAAACTATGTATGTTTTTCTTTATTAACAAACAAAAAGACACAACATATCTTTCTTTTTATAACCATTAAAAACATATCTAATCTTTTTATTCCTGTTTGATGTTATACAATCATTTTATACAACTTTGTTTACAACTATAATTGCCTTTTTTTTTTCTTCCCTTTCTCTTCATGCATAACTATGCAAACTTTTGTGCACAACCATAAAATATACTTATAAGTTATAACCACTTATTATTCTTTCTACATACCTACTTTTAAATTGAGAGTACAGAGGATGAGATGAAAACAAGAACAGTTCATGAACAAGAAGAGATATCCCACATCAGCACGTGTACTTATGTTTTGTAAGTTCCGAATCACTCACGTAACGATGAATCTGTCTTTACAAATACATTTGTTAAGTAATATCTTGAGGATAACATGATTGAATCAGCCATGATGGAATAAGAATGATAATCACTGATTGAGTATAATAATTGATCTTTTAGATTGATCAAATTCGGATGATTGCAAAGAATAAGAACAAAAACATTTGAGAGGGATAAAAGGGACAAAAGATTACAAATATTCTTAATTCATCTTGTCCCAAAAGCTTTTTCTCTCAATCTAGACAATAACTAACATACGGCGGTAACACGACATGAGTAGTTATGCATCAAGCGTTGAAACCTCATCGTGTGCCGCTCATATGGTGCCATTAGAATCGTATTATTGGTAGTGGTGAGGTCATGATGTTAAATTTGTGAGAATATTCCTCATTGATTGCCGTTGTGATGGTATCATGCGTGTCCTGTTTTAATAGTAATCAAATAATTTAAGCGGCTTACAAGCAGACTTACTTAGGTTCGAGCTAGGCTTGGAGTTTAAACAAGTCAGCTCAGATTGACTTGAATGAAACCGATATTGAGCAAGGTTTTTTCCAAGCGAGCTTCAAGTCACGAGCTATCTGACAAGTTCTAATATATGTATCACAATTAAGATGGTAGATGAGTTAAATTACTATTGTAGTTTGTATCATAGGTTTCAAGTTTATAATCAAAGCCAAGAAAATTCTTGGAAGAAAATTCGGTACGGTTCGGCCCAACCAGTTCACAACTTCCATTCAACTTGGTCCACGATTTGCTGCTTGTCATTAAACTGGCTGGAGCCGGATAGGTCCGCTGGACTCAATAGAATCATAATTATAGCTAAAGAAAGTGAAATCAAATCAGAAAATACTCATAAGTTTCACAAGTTTCCTATCAGGTGCCACCTCTTTCGTTCGGTTTAGATTCACAACATTTTAGTTTGACCGGTCAATCCTACAGTCAGTTTCTCTTAATACAGACATATATTTATCCTAAATTTGTAGTTTTAGCAACAAAATTGTCTGATCCTGTCACATTCTTAACTCTGACCTTCATCTGCCCGAGATTTACTATGAACATCAACTTCCGACATGGCTTCAGGTTCACGAAACTTACTTAGTTTATCCTGTTCAAGCAACATCAAGATATTCACTATCAACAATTTATGACAAAAATAATAAGAAGAAAGCATTTTATTGGTAAGGGTTGATTTATTTGGAGGTAGCAGAAACCTTTATCGACTCATTTTCGGACTTTAGCTTCTTGCATTCCTCTGAGAGTTTTTGCAGCTCATCTTTTAGCCCCTGATTCTCATTGTTTAGTACATCAACTCTAGCTTGTAACTCTTCACACTCAGCCTGCATATACATTATTAATATACAACTAAATTTAAGAGATCATAACTATGATTAAGTGCATTAGTAGCAAAAAAAGAAACTAAATGTCTGATTCCCTCTAGCATACGTCTCAGGTTCATATCCAGCATCCATATGCTTCTGAAAACCTTTTGGTTGGGGTTAGTTTTGAACTCAAGCCGAACCAACAACCGTACAATTCGGTTTTTTGGTTTTTGAAAACTGTTTGTTTTGGTTTTTTTCAGTTATGGTATTTGAGCTTTAAATTTTTTGGCCAAATGATAGGAACACAATAATGAATTTGGGCTTGAAACTTTGGGTCTAAAATTGTTTGTTAATTAATGATTAATTGATTATTACATTTGGCCCTAAAACTTTTGGGCTACACAAATTATTAATTCTTTATGTGAGTTACTTAACATTCGAAAATAAAAGTTATAATCCATAAATTCAATGACAAAAGTCGATTTTTTCGGTATTTATGGGTTTGGTTATAAAAGTCTGGTTTGGTTTTTACAAGTTGGTTATTTTGGAACATGTAAAACCGAACCGCAAATTCAGTTTTTGAAAGAACATAAAACAAAAAGTCGGTTTTGGGTTGGTTTCGGTTATTTCGCTTTCATGCTTTTAATTCCTTAAAGGCCACCTACCCAGCGAAGTTGCAGTTTACATGGTCCCATTGGTTAACATGATATTGGTGGGGCCGTGAGTTTTATGGTTATGGGTTCTCACAGTTACTAATAAAAATCAAAATCAAGATAAATTTCTTTTATTCGTTTTATAACTACCTGCTTACGCATTCTCGATCTCCTAGCTGATTCACGATTAGATTGTTTTCTCTTCTGCCTCTTTAGTTCCCGTTCATCCTGCTGTATGTTGCATTACTCAATAAACTTAAACATAGCATTCGTATATATAAAATCATCTAATAACATCTAAAAAAGCCTATATACCTCAGAAAAAAAAAAGCTTTTTAATTTTATACATACCCGTGCCCACGGTCCCACTCCCATTATCGGTGGCGGCACCACTGTTTGAGGTGCACCAGTAGGATTACATTGCATATCTGGAGCAGCATTTCTATCAGTTGCAGGCATATTACCAACAGGATACTCATTCTGCAAATTGGCTGCATAAAATAAATTTATGATTTAATTTCATGAATCAAAAGAGGCAAAAGTAAAAAGTCAAAGGTCAAAGTTTGAATTACCATCTGAAGAACCATCATTCTCACTCTCAGCACTGTTAATATTCAAACTTTACAATCAGAATTACACAATTTAAAAATACACATAATGTGTAAATTAAACTTAAAAAACCCTTTAAATCTTCATGATGCATATTCACCTTTGGGCAGTGGGACCCTCGTTCGCTGAACTTGATGCTACCTTCGGGCGGGTTCCTATATTCGTACCAGGATGAGCAAAAGCTTCTGGCGGAGAATATAGAGTAGGATACGGAACCGGAGCCCCGTATGGTGGCATCATAGGATGCTGAAATTAATTATACATATGCATACATCAGTATAATCATAAATCTTAAAATCTAACAGACAACTAACTGTAAACGATGATGATGACCTGGCCTCCCCACATATATGGATGAGGAGTTGGAGATGCAACAATTGAAGGAAAGAATGGTGGAGGAGCTGCACCACCATAATAAGCCTGACACAAAACGCGTAAACCTCAATAATAATTTAACAAATTTTTAAACAAAATGATTATATCATATTATTCACCTGCATTGAGGTTTGCCAATCAGCATAAGAAGGTGGATTTGCTTCCTGAACATCATGTAGGAGTGTGTGATGATTTGTGACACAATTGAAAAATACGAAAAAGTGTGTATCTTATAGAAATGAAATGTTAACAAAACCTGAGTTAAAGTAGGTTTTGAAGGCTTAGCCGTTGACTTCCCTCCTTCACCAGCTCCCATAGATATCAACTGGTTCAATATATGATATGTGAACCTTCTTTCAATTACAAAAACAAAGTAAGCAAAACAAATATCACAATGTGTGTGCACGGTTCAGTCGGGGTCGGCTTTTTGGCTAAAACAGAAACTTAGAATTTTGAATTTTTGAATACCGTTCGGTTTCGGTTCTTTCACTTTTGCCGTTTGAGCTTGAAAATTTGGACCCGGGAAACTTTTCTTTGTCCCAAAATAATGATTTTGGGCCTAAATCATTTTTTTAATTAGTAACTAATTGATTATTACACAACTGGGCTAAAGTATATTCAAGTTACATAGTTATTAAGGGGTTGTTTGGGATTCCTTATTTTGCCTCGTTATAACTTTTCATTAAGTTAATAAGTTACAACATTGTAACTTATGAAACTTTTCCTCTCACAATATAAGCAATCCCAAACACCTTATTACTTTTCAAAAAGTTAATAAGTTGCTTAAAATAAGCAATCCCAAACACCCTCTAAATTCTTATAAATTACTTGAAGTAAAGTATAAATAATGAAAATCAATAAATTTGATTCCGTTTGGTTTTTTCGGTTGTTGTTAAACACAAAACCAAAACCAGGCCGTTGGCTTTTGTTTCAGTTTGGTTTTTCGCTTTCATGCACAGTTCTGCAATGTCTATTTCTACCAAAATCATACATAATAAGGTTCAAGCCCTAATCATACTCACAACCTATAATTAGTAACTAGTGACTATACATAAGAACAAATTTCCTACCAAATTACTTAACTACAAAACAATTCATCTAAAAAAACTGTTGTGAACAGAGTAACTAATAATTATCAGATCCAGATCAGAATATAATCGTTCACTACAACAGATCATATAATAACATATTGGTATTTATATTATACGCGTAGTAATAAATCCGTTAACAGAAACAGATAAAACCTAAATTAAATAGTTAATAACCTGTTCAGCTGCCGTTAACGGTGATATGATGCTATCGGAGATTGATCAGATTTGATATTTATGTGCGTAGTAATAGATCCGTTAACGGAAATAGATAAAACCTAATTATAATTAACCGGAAATAATAATAATAATAATAATAATAAGCTGCCGTTGAAGCGGTTATACGGAGGAATTGAATTGATATGATGTTAATATAGTCAGATTTGGTTGATTAAGATAAGATATTTATAGATCTTGTAGGGGTATGGTACTAAAACCCGGTTCTACGACCCTAAATCTATTATGTTTGGCTTATTTTATTACATGGACTAATACAATGTTATTGGGCTGAGGGGGTTTTGTGGAGGTAACCCTAACTGGGCTAGGCCCATTAGGGTATCATGATGGTGGCCATAAGGCTCTCTATATAAGGAGGTCTCCACCTCCTTGTTAGAGGGTCATGCTCAATAAGAGCCACCACCACTTTTTGTGTCTGTAAACAAGAGATCTTAGGATTTCTTAGCAGTCACCTCCACACTCCGAAAAAGCCATCGCAGGTCACCAGCCACCGAAGAAGAAGATCAAGACGTGGTTCGTTCATCTCAAAATCCGTGGAAACATCGTCATGGATCAGGTCAGATTTCATTTCGTGTTTCGACATTGGCGCCATCCGTGGGACGGCAACGAACTGCCCTTCGATCTTCATCTCGGCTGTCAGATCTCTCCCAAGAAAAACACAGGTCTGGAAGTTTACAGAAAAAGGCTTCAAAGCTTGTTCTCTTAAAGTTCAAAAAGATCTATAGATCTAAAAAGAGGCTTCCAGATCTGGGCAAGAAGAAACGGCCTGATTCGAATGATCAGATCTCCGTGATCTGTGATGGTTTTAAATCTGCTCCGGGCTTCAGATCTGTCCAGATCTGATTTACAGATCTAGGTCTAGATTACAGACCTGGATTTTAGGTCTAAAGTTGCAGATCTGACTCTAAAATTGCAGATCCAGAAATTACCAGACTTCCGCCGCCATGTACGCACGCCCGTGGATTCTCACTCCGCAGCCGTGCATGTGCCGCCGCGGAAACCACCATCTGGGTTTTGCGCAAGAGACCTCCGCCATGCACGCGCACTCACGAGTCACCACTCTATCGCCGTGCATGCGCGCATCAGGCTACGCGCCAAACTTCAAGGTTGGGAACCCTCCTAATATCCCGTATGGCTACGCGCCAAACTTCAAGGTTGGGAATCCTAATATCCCATATGGCTACGCGCCAAGGTTGGGAATCCTCCTAATATCCCATATGGCTACACGCCAAGGTTGGGAATCCTCCTAATATCCCATATGGCTACGCGCCAAACTTCAAGGTTGGGAATCCTCATAATATCCCATATGGCTACGCGCCAAACTTCAAGGTTGGGAATCCTCCTAATATCCCATATGGCTACGCGCCAAGGTTGGGAATCCTCATAATATCCCATATGGCTACGCGCCAAGGTTGGGAACCCTCCTAATATCCCATATGGCTACGCGCCAAACTTCAAGGTTGGGAATCCTCGTAATATCCCATATGGCTACGCGCCAAACTTCAAGGTTGGGAATCCTCCTAATATCCCATATGGCTACGCGCCAAGGTTGGGAATCCTCCTAATATCCCATATGGCTACGCGCCAAGGTTGGGAATCCTCCTAATATCCCATATGGCTACGCGCCAAACTTCAAGGTTTTGGAATCCTCATAATATCCCATATGGCTACGCGCCAAACTTAAGGGTTGGGAATCCTCATACCATATGCTCACGCATCACATATGCTCACGCATATTACACATGCTTACGCATCACATGCTCACACATGTCACATTCTACACGCACGCGCACGCAACATCTGCGCGTGGCGCATAACACAAAACCAAAGTCTACGCGCACGCGCATGCAACATCTGCACGTGGCGCGGGACATAAAGTAGCTCGTAAGTCGCCTCACGCGCAGGCTTTTATATTCACACAGCTCATAAGACGCCTCGCGCGCAAGCTGCTGTTATTCTTACAGCCCGTAAGTCGCCTCACGCGCAGGCTTTTATTATTCACACAGCTCATAAGACGCCTCGCGCGCAAGCTGTTGTTATTCTCAGCTCGTAAGTCGCCCCGCGCGCCAGCTTAATTATTATTCTCAAAGCTCATAAGACGCCTCTCGCGCGCAGGCTTTATTATTCTTAGCTCGTAAGACGCCTCACGCGCAGGCTTTATTATGCTACAGCTCGTAAGACGCCTCTCGCGCTCAGGCTTTATTATTCTTAGCTCGTAAGACGCCTCACGCGCAGGCTTTATTATGCTACAGCTCGTCAGACGCCTCTCGCGCGCAGGCTTTATTATTCTTAGCTCATAAGACGCCTCACGCGCAGGCTTTATTATGCTACAGCTCGTAAGACGCCTCTCGCGCGCAGGCTTTATTATTCTTAGCTCGTAAGACGCCTCACGCGCGGGCTTTATTATGCTACAGCTCGTAAGACGCCTCTCGCGCGCAGGCTTTATTATTCTTAGCTCGGAAGACGCCTCACGCGCAGGCTTTTATTATGCTACAGCTCGTAAGACGCCTCTCGCGCGCAGGCTTTATTATTCTTAGCTCGTAAGACGCCTCACGCGCAGGCTTTATTATGCTACAGCTCGTAAGACGCCTCTCGCGCGCAGGCTTTATTATTCTTAGCTCGTAAGACGCCTCACGCGCAGGCTTTATTATGCTACAGCTCGTAAGATGCCTCTCGCGCGCAGGCTTTATTATTCTTAGCTCGTAAGACGCCTCACGCGCAGGCTTTATTATGCTACAGCTCGTAAGACGCCTCTCGCGCGCAGGCTTTATTATTCTTAGCTCGTAAGACGCCTCACGCGCAGGCTTTATTATGCTACAGCTCGTAAGACGCCTCTCGCGCGCAGGCTTTATTATTCTTAGCTCGTAAGACGCCTCACGCGCAGGCTTTATTATGCTACAGCTCGTAAGACGCCTCTCGCGCGCAGGCTTTATTATTCTTAGCTCGTAAGACGCCTCACGCGCAGGCTTTATTATGCTACAGCTCGTAAGACGCCTCTCGCGCGCAGGCTTTATTATTCTTAGCTCGTAAGACGCCTCACGCGCAGGCTTTATTATGCTACAGCTCGTAAGACGCCTCTCGCGCGCAGGCTTTATTATTCTTAGCTCGTAAGACGCCTCACGCGCAGGCTTTATTATGCTACAGCTCGTAAGACGCCCCTCGCGCGCAGGCTTTATTATTCTCAGCTCGTAAGTCGCCCCGCGCGCCAGCTTAATTATTATTCTCAAAGCTCATAAGACGCCTCTCGCGCGCGGGCTTTACTATTCTCATAGCTCGTAAGGCGCCTCACGCGCAGGCTATATCATTCTCAGCTCGTAAGACGCCTCTCGCGCGCAGGCTTTATTATTCTTAGCTCGTAAGTCGCCTCTCGCGCGCAGGCTTTACTATTCTCATAGCTCGTAAGGCGCCTCACGCGCAGGCTATATCATTCTCAGCTCGTAAGACGCCTCTCGCGCGCAGGCTTTATTATTCTTAGCTCGTAAGTCGCCTCTCGCGCGCAGGCATTATTATTCTTAGCTCGTAAGACGCCTCACGCGCAGGCTTTTATTATGCCACAGCTCATAAGACGCCTCGCGCGCAGGCTGTTATTATTCTTATAGCTCGTAAGTCGCCTCACGCGCAAGCTTCATTATTATTATAGCTCGTAAGTCGCCTCGCGCGCAGGCTTTTATTACAACATGTCACCATCATGAAGAAAACCTCTCAAAACTCAAAAGACAATAAAGACAAGGCCAAAGAAAAGGGGAAAAAACCGCCTCACACCTTATAAAGTCCAGCACTCCACCTAGACGCTTGCGCGCCCAGGAGCAACGCTGGACTTGGGAGGCTTGTAGGGGTATGGTACTAAAACCCGGTTCTACGACCCTAAATCTATTATGTTTGGCTTATTTTATTACATGGACTAATACAATGTTATTGGGCTGAGGGGGTTTTGTGGAGGTAACCTTAACTGGGCTAGGCCCATTAGGGTATCATGATGGTGGCCATGAGGCTCTCTATATAAGGAGGTCTCCACCTCCTTGTTAGAGGGTCATGCTCAATAAGAGCCACCACCACTTTTTGTGTCTGTAAACAAGAGATCTTAGGATTTCTTAGCAGTCACCTCCACACTCCCAAAAAGCCATCGCAGGTCACCAGCCACCGAAGAAGAAGATCAAGACGTGGTTCGTTCATCTCAAAATCCGTGGAAACATCGTCATGGATCAGGTCAGATTTCATTTCGTGTTTCGACAGATCTGTTAACGGAAATAGATAAAACCTAAAATTAATCGGAGATAATAACCTGTTAAGTTGCCGTTGAAGCGGTTATGTTACCGGAGATTGAACGGAATAGATAATTAGGTCAGTTTTCGTTTGGTAGTTCCGGCGTGAGAAGGTGGTGGTGCGGTGGTCCGGTAGGAAGGTGAGATGGAAAGGATTAGTTAAAGAGATGACACGTAAGGTGGAAATAGCTCCAGGTGTCAAACGAAGAGCGGTTGAACGTGACGAGGCATCGAGTGGTTGGTGATGTGGATACACATGATGGATGGTGTTGGCTTGTTTGTAGCTTTTATATTATTTCGAATTTGTTAAATAATAAAAATAAAGAAGGTTGGTTATTTGAAAAAAATGGATAAAATTTAAGTAAAAAATACAATATATATTTAACTTAATAAGTCTATAATCTAAAATTTACAAATTCAAAAAAATTCTTTATATACAACATTAACAATTGCCAAAATTATTTTAACCAATTATCCGTGGATTGCTATGATGAATCTCAATGGATTTTATCACGGGTTTACCTAAGACTCCGACGGGATGCGATACCATCTGGGTGATCGTTGACCGGTTGACTAAGTCTGCACACTTCTTAGCGATTAAGGAATCAGACAAAATGGAAAGACTGACTCGCGTCTACATGAAGGAAGTAGTGTCTAGACACGGAGTGCCTGTCTCAATCATTTCTGATCGAGATTCTCGTTTCACTTCGCACTTTTGGAAGTCACTGCAAAGCGCGCTAGGCACCCGTCTTGATATGAGCACAGCATACCATCCTCAGACGGATGGGCAAAGTGAACGAACTATTCAGACCTTAGAGGACATGTTGCGTGCATGTGTGTTGGATTTCGGAAAAAGTTGGGAACCTCACTTACCTTTGGTAGAGTTTTCGTATAATAACAGCTACCACGCAAGTATTAAAGCAGCGCCGTTTGAAGCACTGTACGGACGGAAGTGTCGATCACCTCTCTGCTGGGCAGAGGTGGGTGACAGCCAAATCACTGGTCCAGAACTGGTACTCGAAACTTCGGAAAAGATTGTTCAAATCCGAAACCGCATGGCAGCAGCACGAGATCGCCAAAAGAGTTACGCCGACAAGCGCCGAAAGCCTCTCGAATTTCAAGTGAACGACCAAGTATTACTCAAAGTCTCACTTTGGAAAGATCTTGAACTAGATTCCGTAGCGGCGGCGGAGGGGTTTGATGGCGGAGATGACAACTGCAAAAGGGTTTTCAAGATTGCAAATCGTGACCAAAATTATGACAAACTGAAAATTTTTCTTACTTTTTCAGACACTCATCACGACTTGACTCAAATTTTCGGGACGAAAATTCTTTAACATGGGAATGATGTGACAATCGTCAATTTCAGGTTAACTCCGTTAACTCAACTCCGTCAATTCAAACCTAAAGATTTCTGAATCTATAACGCACACCTCATTACATTTAAACTAGGGTTTAAATGACGCTTAACACTTACTACATGTGTAGTCTTTCGGGAATTGCACCGAAACGCAAACGAGTTGACGCAAACGATTGGTGAATAAACGAAAAACGTCAAAACAATAATTATGTGAGAATTATGTGTTAGACTTATTTGTTATGTGATAACATGGTATAAACGTTAACTCAATGTGCTAGAACTAGTAATTTAAGCTAGAAAAGTAACATTTGGAAGTTGAGGGACAAAGTGTAACATGTTATTATAAATAATAACATAAACTAAAACCCTAACACTCTTTCTCTCCCTCCCAAACCCGACGGCATGGTGTTCATGTGTCTTGTTTTGATTGAAAGATGTATTGATTGTTGAATTGATAGCTAGTATTGGTGCTATTGCAAGTTAATTGTTGTGTCTTTGAGTTTGAGATCAAATAAAACCCTAACCATGTGTGTATGGTGTAATTGATATGCATGGATAGTGGTTATAGTGTCTAGAATGTTATATGAATGATTTGTGGTCCATAGATAGTTAATATGTTGAGTTTGGATGCAAACAGTTTCTGGACAGATTGTGTTGTTGATGTTCAATTGACTGTAACGGGGTGTAAATGTGAAAATTGGTTGAGATTATTGATACTACAGTAAACTAGGTTGAGTCTAGTTTCTAAAGAATATAAATTTGCAATTTTTGGACGTGTAAAAGTTAACCTTTATAATTTTACAAAAACGTTGTGCAA
The DNA here is from genome assembly GCF_021521415.1 of Bidens hawaiensis. Lineage (NCBI taxonomy): Eukaryota > Viridiplantae > Streptophyta > Magnoliopsida > Asterales > Asteraceae > Bidens > Bidens hawaiensis. Next base: position 101,775 of record NW_027492251.1, on the reverse strand, counting down.
AGCTGAGTTGTTAGACCTGCTGTTAGGTTGTTTTGTAAGTGTTATATCTCATGAACTACGAGACCAATTGGATTGGTTCCACTTCTGGAAGTTGACTTGTTGAGTTAGGAACCTAACCCAAGTGGTCTTGCATTTATTGGATTTTTCATTTAACGGGAATTTCAAATAACATTCTGTTGCGCATGAATTTGACTGTTATGAGTTTGCTGTAATGATTTGATTATTGTGAGAAACCTATGCGGAATAAAAATATAATAAAATATTTTCTGGAAACCTAAGACATATATGCTTTTGTGATGATTTTTGGTAAATTAATTGTGATGCTATGATCGGTGGGATAGACTAGTTTTTCAAGTAGAATTCTGTCGTTAAGAAACTAGTTGCTGAATTTTGTGAAAGTTGCATGAAACAACGTGATTGCTAATTAATTGTCGTGTTTTGACCAAATTGCTCTTGAGGGGAATGATTGCTAATTGATTGTCATGATTTGACCAAATTGCCCTCGTGGGGAATAATTGCTAGTTAATTGTTATGTGTTGACCAAATTGCCCTTACGGGGAGTAATTGCTAGTGATGTACATTATGAATACATGACACGTAAATAATTGCTCACACATGTAACGTATCACAAATACACTCCGTTAGTGGATTTTGGTGGTGTGACAGATTGGTATCAGAGCCATTGGTTATAGCGAACTAGAAGCTGCATGCATACTAGACTATAACCGCGACGACCCATTAGTTATAATGATACGCACTGCATATGTTTGTGTAGTCTTTGTTATCTTATCTCTTTACCTTTTTCACTCATACGCGCGCGCATACACGGCTTACCTGTAGGAATGTCGACGCCGCCATCATCATCATCATCCGATCCGATGACTCATGCACATGGGAAGGAACCGCAGTTACCTACCTCATCGCCACCCCGTGTAGTCCCGGAACTCGAAGCTCCCGCACCGAAGAGGTATCGCTTATCCGGAGGCATGTACGAAAACGAAGTTAGCTGGGATTGGTACCCTAATATGATCAGGCGTATGGTCTACCGTGAACAAGTTCCCCCGCTACCTCACCCGAACCACCCTGCTTACCCCAACACCCTACCACCCATAACCGAACCTGTAGAGCGAGTTCTCGCAGCTGTCGTTTCTTGTTTGGAGCGTGATGTGGGTTACATGCGCTATACAAGAGCTAACGTTTCCGGACTGTTAAAAGATGGAACCGAGACTAAGGAGAAAATTTCTCGCATGGCAGCGGCAATGAAGGAAATGCAAGAGGCTAGTGATCAACAGATGAAGATTATGAGAAAGATGCAAGCCGAGATGATAGACTTGCAAGAGCAACTCCAAGTAGCAAGGACCCGAACCGAGATAGCTCTAGAGCGTTGCGATGTCTTACAAATGCAAATTGCTCAGAACGCAGCCGAACCTGAGGCAGAGCCTGAGGCCGAGCCTGAGGCAGAGCCTGAAGAGGAACCTGAAGAAGATCCCGAAGAGGAGCCTGAGGAGGATCCCGAGGAAGATCCCGAGGAGGAACCTGAAGAAGAACCGGAGGAAGAACCGGCTGAGGAGGAGGCACACTCAGAGGTGTCCTCAGATGATGACATCTAGTGATGATGACACCTAGATGGAGGGGTTGTCTCCATCCGAACTATTATTTTCTATGATTTTAAGGATTGATTGGAAATACTTTGTAGCGAATACAATGGTTTTAATCATGAATTATTATTTGGATTAATATATGGTTGTGATGTGATGTTGTTTCTTATTTCTTTCTTACCTATCTTTTTATTACATGCATGGTGTGTTGTATATGAAAGAAAAATTCATGTTTAACATTTTATACTGTGATTCTAGGAAATGGCTGGAAGAAACGCTGGACACGGACGTGGTAACATCAACTTGACTGCAGCAGAACTCCAAACTCTGCTGAACGACCATGCGGCGGCCGCTCTAGCCGCACATGTTCAGAACCAAGCTGGAGGTCCAATTGGAACGTGTACCTTCAAGAATTACCTTGACTGCAAGCCCAGTTCGTTTAAGGGCACTGAGGGAGCTATAGGCTTCCTGCGTTGGGCTGAGAAGGCCGAATCGGCGTTTGAGATGTGTAATTGTCCCCCTGCCAGTAGGGTCAAATTCGCTGCTGGAACACTTGAGGATTCTGCCCTCACATGGTGGAATTCGAACGTACAGATTCTTGGATTGGAACTAGCTAACGCGATGAACTGGGAGGAGTTCAAAAACATGATGCGAGAGGAGTACTGTCCGAGAGAGGAGATTGCCAAGTTGGAGTCAGAATTTTGGTCATTGAAGATAGTGGGTTCAGAAATCGAAGCCTACACTACCCGTTCTCACGAGTTAGCTGTGATGTGTCCGCGGATGGTAGACCCGCCGAGTAAGAGGATTGAAATGTATATTGATGGGTTAGCACCGCAGATTCAGGGCATGGTGACGTCTTCCAGACCAGCCACGATTCAACAAGCGATCCGGTTAGCTCACAAACTGACGGATCAAGCAGTGACCCAAGGTGCGCTACCACCTAAGGGTTCAACCACTAAAGCCCGTGACAACCCGAGCACTGACAACAACAGCAACAGCAACCCGAGCAATGGAAAGAGAAAGTTTGACAATACCAGATCCTCATCCTCGAACCCCCCACAGCAGCAACACTACCGAAAGCCCGAATTCATCCGGAGCTTCAACAATCAGGGTCACAACAACAATAACAACGGTGGCGGGCAGGGTTCGAGCGGATATGCTGGGAAATATCCGAAGTGCAACAGGTGCAACTATCATCATGCTGGCCCGTGTGACCGTGTCAAGTGTCAGAGATGCGGAAAGATGGGTCACCAAGCAAAGGAATGTAGAGGAGACCTTGCGGCAAAGGGTGCTCCTAAACCACCCATGACAACCAAGGGATGTTTTGAGTGTGGACAAGAGGGACATTTTAAGAAGGACTGCCCTAAGCTGAAACAGAACGACAACAATGGAGGTAATGGAAGTGGCAGTGGTGGTGGAAACAATGGTAAAGGAAGAGCTTTTGTTATTGGGTCGGGTCAAGCCCGCAATGATCCGTACGTGGTGACTGGTAAGTTCCCTGTGAACGATTGTTTTGCTTCTGTATTGTTTGACACTGGAGCTGGTAGGAGCTTTGTGTCGAAAGCCTTTAGCCAACTCTTAGACCTAACTCCAACTCCGTTAGATGCTAAGTTTCCTGTTGAATTAGCTGACGGAAAGACTATAGTAACGACTCATGTACTTGCGGGATGCAAGTTGAAACTGTCAGGTCATGTTTTTGATATCGACCTTATTCCTTTTACGCTTAGTAGCTTCGATGTCGTTGTCGGCATGGACTGGTTATCCGAGAACCGAGCGGAGATTATATGTCACGACAAGATAGTCCACATTACTACCCCCTCCGGCGAGATCATTTCGATCCGAGGTGAGAGAAGCGGTATGACCACCAGCGTTATTACCCTCATGAAGGCGTAGAAGTATCTACGAAAGGGTCATCCGGCAATTTTGGCGCAGATTGTTGAGAAACCCGCGGAGGAGAAGCGAATTGAAGATATACCGATTGTGCGATATTTTCCGGAAGTTTTCCCGGAGGATTTGCCTGGACTCCCTCCTATTCGTCAAGTCGAATTCCAAATCGAGTTGACACCCGGTGCAGCACACATAGCACGAGCCCCGTATCGGCTCGCACCGGCGGAGCCTCAGGAACTGTCCACTCAGTTGCAAGATTTGTTGGATAAGGGTTTTATCCGACCTAGCTCATCGCCATGGGGAGCCCCTGTCTTATTTGTCAGAAAGAATGACGGGACTTTCCGCATGTGCATCGACTACCGGGAGTTGAACAAGGTGACGGTCAAGAACCGTTATCCTTTACCCCGAATTGATGATCTGTTTGACCAGCTTCAAGGATCGAGTTACTACTCGAAGATCGATCTGCGATCCGGTTACCACCAACTAAGAGTGCGCGAAGAAGATATCTCAAAGACGGCTTTCAGAACACGGTATGGTCACTACGAGTTTTCGGTTATGCCTTTTGGCTTAACTAACGCACCAACCGTATTTATGGATCTTATGAATCGAGTATGCAAGGCGTACCTCGACAAGTTTGTAATTGTGTTTATTGATGATATTCTCGTCTACTCCAAGGACGAAGCTTACCATGAAGAACACTTGAGGATAATTCTGGAATTATTGAAGAAGGAACAACTGTACGCTAAACTCTCTAAATGCGAATTTTGGCTTCGCGAGGTTCACTTTTTAGGACATGTGATCAACGAGAATGGTATCCATGTCGATCCCGGTAAGGTAGAGGCCATCAAAAACTGGGAAGCACCTAAGACTCCGACTGAGGTGCGGCAATTCCTAGGACTGGCCGGCTACTACCGACGTTTCATCGAGGGATTTTCAAAGATTGCTCAACCCCTCACCGCTTTGACTCACAAAGGCACTAAGTACAATTGGAGTGACGCACAAGAATCCGCTTTCCAACTGTTGAAAACCAAACTCTGTAGCGCCCCTATTTTAGCCCTCCCCGAGGGAACAGAGAATTTTGAGGTACATTGTGACGCATCGATACAAGGTCTCGGTTGTGTGCTGATGCAACTCGAGAAGGTTATAGCCTATGCCTCTCGACAACTACGGGTTCACGAGAAGAACTACACGACCTATGATTTGGAACTCAGAGCTGTGGTGTTTGCCCATAAGATATGGAGGCATTACTTGTACGGTACCAAGTTTACCATTTACACCGACCACAAGAGTCTCCAGCATATCTACGATCAGAAGGAGCTGAACATGCGACAGCGTCGTTGGGTCGAGTTGCTTAAAGATTATGATTGTGCCATCAAGTACCACCCTGGCAAGGCCAATGTAGTGGCCGACGCCCTCAGTAGAAAAGAAACCGATAAACCCAGGCGAGTGCGAGCATTGCAACTCACGATTCATGCCAGCTTACCCGATCAGATTCGCGATGCACAACTTGAAGCTTTGAAGGATGATAATCTTCCATCGGAACTCATGCGGGGCATGAACAAGCAACTTGAAACCAGATCGGACGAGGTTCGATATTTTGAGAACCGGATTTGGGTTCCATGGTACGGAGAGTTGAGAACTCTGGTGATGGACGAAGCACACAAGTCCCGATATTCTATCCACCCTGGCTCAGATAAAATGTATCATGACATAAAGGCACTTTACTGGTGGCCAAACATGAAAGCCGACATTGCCACCTACGTGAGCAAATGCTTGACTTGTGCCAGAGTCAAAATAGAATACCAGAAACCATCTGGTCTACTGCAACAACCGGAACTCCCAATGTGGAAATGGGAACACATCTCAATGGATTTTATCACGGGTTTACCTAAGACTCCGACGGGATGCGATACCATCTGGGTGATCGTTGACCGGTTGACTAAGTCTGCACACTTCTTAGCGATTAAGGAATCAGACAAAATGGAAAGACTGACTCGCGTCTACATGAAGGAAGTAGTGTCTAGACACGGAGTGCCTGTCTCAATCATTTCTGATCGAGATTCTCGTTTCACTTCGCACTTTTGGAAGTCACTGCAAAGCGCGCTAGGCACCCGTCTTGATATGAGCACAGCATACCATCCTCAGACGGATGGGCAAAGTGAACGAACTATTCAGACCTTAGAGGACATGTTGCGTGCATGTGTGTTGGATTTCGGAAAAAGTTGGGAACCTCACTTACCTTTGGTAGAGTTTTCGTATAATAACAGCTACCACGCAAGTATTAAAGCAGCGCCGTTTGAAGCACTGTACGGACGGAAGTGTCGATCACCTCTCTGCTGGGCAGAGGTGGGTGACAGCCAAATCACTGGTCCAGAACTGGTACTCGAAACTTCGGAAAAGATTGTTCAAATCCGAAACCGCATGGCAGCAGCACGAGATCGCCAAAAGAGTTACGCCGACAAGCGCCGAAAGCCTCTCGAATTTCAAGTGAACGACCAAGTATTACTCAAAGTCTCACTTTTGAAAGATCTTGAACTAGATTCCGTAGCGGCGGCGGAGGGGTTTGATGGCGGAGATGACAACTGCAAAAGGGTTTTCAAGATTGCAAATCGTGACCAAAATTATGACAAACTGAAAATTTTTCTTACTTTTTCAGACACTCATCACGACTTGACTCAAATTTTCGGGACGAAAATTCTTTAACATGGGAATGATGTGACAATCGTCAATTTCAGGTTAACTCCGTTAACTCAACTCCGTCAATTCAAACCTAAAGATTTCTGAATCTATAACGCACACCTCATTACATTTAAACTAGGGTTTAAATGACGCTTAACACTTACTACATGTGTAGTCTTTCGGGAATTGCACCGAAACGCAAACGAGTTGACGCAAACGATTGGTGAATAAACGAAAAACGTCAAAACAATAATTATGTGAGAATTATGTGTTAGACTTATGTGTTATGTGATAATATGGTATAAACGTTAACTCAATGTGCTAGAACTAGTAATTTAAGCTAGAAAATGTAAGGCCCCGAACCCGGTAGCCCTACTTTAGCGTCGGATTTACTCATAAACACAGTCCTTCAAATCAGAGTTTATTAAAACTTTTCGCGGAATATAAAACATCAATCATTTGTTACAAAACATTAAATCTTTTCTTTGATACCATAACACAAAACTTTATATTTAAAACATCTTTACTTCTTTCTTCAGATGCCAGCCGTTCAATCCATGCCGTGTGTCATCCTCATGCTAACTCTATAATCAGCTCACCTGCGTGCATACTAAAAGTCAGCTACGCTGAGTGAGTTCTAGTTAATCGAACGCCATACAATACATACACATACATACATATCTGTAGATACATATCCATACTTCACTAGTTACCCTTCTGTTCTACATACATACTTGCTACCATACATACATACATATCTACAATCACTAACCTCAGTCTACCGAGAGTACGTTCATAGTTCACCGTCTATACCTGTACTCAAGGTCGTGAACACGTACAAGGTTCGCAGTCCTTACCTATGTTCACCATTTATGGTACGTACAAGGATCGCGGTCCTTCCCTATACCATAGTACATCCACAACACGTACAAGGTTCGCAGTCCTTCCCTATGTTGCAACCTAATTCATAGCACGTACGAGGTTCGCAGTCCTCCCCTATGCTACAAAATCAGCACGTATAAGGTTCACAGTCCTTTCCTATGCTGAAATACATCCACAACACGTACAAGGTTCGCAGTCCTTCCCTATGTTGCAACCTAATTCATAGCACGTACGAGGTTCGCAGTCCTCCCCTATGCTACAAAATCAGCACGTATAAGGTTCACAGTCCTTTCCTATGCTGAAATACATCCACAACACGTACAAGGTTCGCAGTCCTTCCCTATGTTGCAACCTAATTCATAGCACGTACGAGGTTCGCAGTCCTCCCCTATGCTTCAAATACAGCACGTATAAGGTTCACAGTCCTTTCCTATGCTGACGCCTATCTACATTACGTTTAAGGTTCGCAGTCCTTATCTACGTTTACATATATCATCTACTTCACGTATAAGGCTCGCAGTCCTTAACTACGCCATTACCAGCCGAGTCTATGTCCGACAGAAGCTAGAGGGATTTGCCATCCTAACTTACTATGTCGAACGTAGAACTCACATGCCATTCGTGTACCTATATACACATACTTACATTATAACATAAGAACACTCTAGGCATTCTTTACCTCATTCATTTAACAACCATACCCCTTGTCGTTACGTGCAATATCCGAAGATCGTTCAAGCCCCGACAAGTATTCATTTGAAATATTCATACATCTTCGATATATAATATTCGTACCTTTATTTTTAACCTGACAGTACGCGCAATATCCGAAGATCGTTCGCGTACCGACAAACAATCATTCATATCTATCACACATATCACATATGACATACACTTATCACTTAGGATAAATGTATTAACAACACATCGAGTATGCACACAGCCCCGAAAACATAACAAGGAATGGGGCTAGAAACTCACCTGAACACGGTTACGTTCACCGTTAATCGTAATCCCTTTCTTCAGCTGTGCACGGCTGACTGTATAACAAGTACACGTATCAAACAACTATCACTACTCATATCATCTTTCCAGTCTTAACTACTACCCACAACGAACGGGGGTCCGGGGGCAGCGCCCCTGGCAGCGGGGTCTAGGGGCGGCAGCCCCTAGCAGGGTCCAAGGGGCAGAGCCCCTGGCTGGGGTCGAGCTGCCAGGTCAGCTTGGAAAAATTTTATTTACATTAACTGTCTTAACACATTTTTCATTAGATTTTTAATTTATTTTCTAATCGAACTTGACTTTAGGTGAAGTTAACCTTAGGCGAACTTAGCTTTAGGCGAAGTTACCAGCTAGGCGAACTTAGCTTTACAGCGAAGTTGCCATCAGGCGAACTTGGCTTCAGGCGAAGTTGTCATCAGGCGAACTTGGCCTCAGGCGAAGTTATCATCAGGCGAACTTGGCCTCAGGCGAAGTTACCGGTTAGGCGAACTTAACTTTACAGCGAAGTTGCCATCAGGCGAACTTAGCTTGCAGGCGAAGTTCATCAGGCGAACTTAGCTTGCAGGCGAAGTTCGTCACTTTGAAGGCGAAGTTGCCCAGATGAAGGCGAAGTTTCCCAGATGAAGGCGAAGTTGCCCAGACAGCCGCTGTTTTAGCTTCTGATCGGCATTTCGAGCGATTTTAACACCCTTGCTATGGTTCAATCTCACCCACTACGCTTCCCGACCATTTTCGGTCGCTTATACACTAAAAAAGCTTGGATCTTTAAACTTCAAAGATCAAGAATCATACCTATGAGCTTGTTGGATCTCGTTAACCTGCTAGCACACTAATCTTTTTCTCTTGGACCTGCCCGATTCTTCCCTTGGCTCGGCCCGGTTCCGGCGAAGTTAGTGTGTGGTGTGTGTGTTAGGGAGTTTGGTGAAAAATGAAAGATATTTTGGGTTTAGGGGATATTTATATCCCTGAAATCCCATGGACCTAAGGCCCATTCTCATTTAACCCATCTCTATTAATCCAAGTCCATAACCCACATCCATTATCCGACACTAGCCCGACCCATACCAACTCCTATTCTTTTATTTATTTCCTGATAACCCGAGTAAACTTTCCCTCTATTATTAAGTAATATAATTAATATTATCTTGAAATTTCGGGATGTTACAGAAAAGTAACATTTGGAAGTTGAGGGACAAAGTGTAACATGTTATTATAAATAATAACATAAACTAAAACCCTAACACTCTTTCTCTCCCTCCCAAACCCGACGGCATGGTGTTCATGTGTCTTGTTTTGATTGAAAGATGTATTGATTGTTGAATTGATAGCTAGTATTGGTGCTATTGCAAGTTAATTGTTGTGTCTTTGAGTTTGAGATCAAATAAAACCCTAACCATGTGTGTATGGTGTAATTGATATGCATGGATAGTGGTTATAGTGTCTAGAATGTTATATGAATGATTTGTGGTCCATAGATAGTTAATATGTTGAGTTTGGATGCAAACAGTTTCTGGACAGATTGTGTTGTTGATGTTCAATTGACTGTAACGGGGTGTAAATGTGAAAATTGGTTGAGATTATTGATACTACAGTAAACTAGGTTGAGTCTAGTTTCTAAAGAATATAAATTTACAATTTTTGGACGTGTAAAAGTTAACCTTTATAATTTTACAAAAACGTTGTGCAAAGCTGAGTTGTTAGACCTGCTGTTAGGTTGTTTTATAAATGTTATATCTCATGAACTACTAGACCAATTGGATTGGTTCCACTTCTGGAAGTTGACTTGTTGAGTTAGGAACCTAACCCAAGTGGTCTTGCATTTATTGGATTTTTCTTTTAACGGGAATTTCAAATAACATTCTGTTGCGCATGAATTTGACTGTTATGAGTTTGCTGTAATGATTTGATTATTGTGAGAAACCTATGCGGAATAAAAATATAATAAAATATTTTCTGGAAACCTAAGACATATATGCTTTTGTGATGATTTTTGGTAAATTAATTGTGATGCTATGATCGGTGGGATAGACTAGTTTTTCAAGTAGAATTCTGTCGTTAAGAAACTAGTTGCTGAATTTTGTGAAAGTTGCATGAAACAACGTGATTGCTAATTAATTGTCGTGTTTTGACCAAATTGCTCTTGAGGGGAATGATTGCTAATTGATTGTCATTATTTGACCAAATTGCTCTCGTGGGGAATAATTGCTAGTTAATTGTTATGTGTTGACCAAATTGCCCTTACGGGGAGTAATTGCTAGTGATGTACATTATGAATACATGACACGTAAATATTTGCTCACACATGTAACGTATCACAAATACACTTGTTAAAGTCACACACGATTCACAAACGAAACACGAAACATGTTGTGTGCATAGGTATTATGTGCCGGGTCTAGAGACTCGATAATATTCCGACACTTAGAAAAATCTCTTTGTTGTTTTAGAACGCTAGAGAGAGTTTTTCTGTGACGCGCATCACTTGGTGATTTATTTTTGGGAATTCTTCGCAAACAGTGAGTTCACTTACCCTTTTTAAACTGTTTTCAAACTCTTTTCACTTGGGGGAGATAACATACTCCGAAAACGCATTTAAGATTTTGTTAATATAGATTATATATCACTTGTAAAGACTAAGTGGCAAACGCAATAACTAAAGTCCTTCATTCACATCGAACCGTTTAATATTGGATAATAGCGAGTCATTGTTGAGTAGTACTACTGGGTTTGACAAACCCCACCCAACGCTAAACTCGACTGGAGGTCGAGTGGGTGTAATCCTGGCTAAACACATACCATGGTCGGGATAGACCTGGTGGCAAGGCAAATGATAAACAGTCAGCTTCGGTGTCGAACACTTAGTAATACTTGTTTTATAGGCTAGCTACCTATAGATATATAATTGACATAACACTATCTGGTAACGCAAAACGCTTAACACAAAACGCTGAACGCAAAACGCTGAACGCAAACGCTAAACGCTTTATTTTATATAAACTTGTGAACTCACCAACCCCGTGTTGACACTTTTAGTATGATGTTCTCAGGTAGCCGAGGCGGGCGCGCGGTATAGGATCATGCATGGTTTTTGAACATTCTGATATGCAAACATGTTTTTAACCATTATTACTTGGGTTTTAAGTCGTCCTGCGTGACGCAACTTTTGTCTTTTGGTTTTTACGCTTTCGCACTTATTTTCATTTAAACGTTTTTATGGTTTGATTATAACTAATGATTCCGATCCTGTTAGTTCACACCCTCTGACGGTAAAACTCCGTTAGTTTCAGGTGGTGATAGTTTCAAAAATTTGAGGTAATGTAGTTAAGCGAAAGAACATGAACATATGTTTCGTTCGATCATTTATGTTCACGAACTTTCGTTTATGTTTGTTCATTTATGTTCGTTTAGGTTAGTCTACATATTACTAGAAAATAATTACATAATTTCAATTATAAAAGTTATATCACCCTAATATCTATTACAATCGAGCCGGTGGTCTCACTAGAAGCAGCATCTCTATTCCTACGGGGTAGAGATAAGGTTGTCTACATATTACCCTCCTCAGACTCTACCATTGCTTTGCTGTTTGTGAGATTTACTGAGTACGATGATGATGATGATGATATCTAATACAAATTTGTTTGTTTGTGTTCATTTATGTTTGATTGTTTCAGTATGTTCATTTTTGTTTGTATATTTGTGTCCAGTTATGTTTGTGAACTGTTCATTTAAATTTTTGAATGAATGTTTATTTTCTAAAAACATGAACAAAAATATTTGTCTTCTGATTAGATGCTCGTGTTTCTGTAGAGTTAATTAAACAAGCAGAAACATGCCCTTGTTCATGTTTAATTGTTCGGTTCGGTTATAGATCTAGCCAGAGGCCCAGAGGTGCACAAAAAGCCCGAACTCGGAACCGGATACCCGAGTTTTTGCTACCTGATCCCGTACCAGACCATACTCGTAGGATACGGACATGGTATGCATTTTAGTACCAAAACCGTACCCAGAACCGGACCCGATTTGTAGCTAGTATTACCAAAAACCAGAACCTGTTCCATACCCGAAAACAGGTTTTTCCAAAACCCGAAACCGAGTTTTTCAAACATCCGATCTATATTCGAAAAATACTCGAAATTAACCCCAAAAAGCGCATCCCTTAGAGAACCTAATCTATACTTGCAAAATACCGGGAAGAAACCTGAAAATAAGGTTTTTACGATACCCGAAAATAAGGTATTAAAATACCCGGTTTTATACTCGACCAAAACCAGGGGCATAGGATATGGTTTTTAGAGACGATACCCTGACCCGAAATTAACTCGAGTATGACCAATACCCGATTGTTCAATATCCAGTCATATCCAAACCCAATTTTATACTCTGAACCTATTATTAAGAAAACCCAATTTGTACACGTCTGGATGACTGGATCTAGCTTTAAGATGTATGAATTATGATTCAGATTATGTGACCTCGAAATGGGCTCAACCATTGGAACCAGGCCTGCAAAAGTTTTGTTTTTATCCACTTTGGGTTTCCAATCTTTGAACTATCTGCATGCATCCCACGTGTACAAACCCAAGTCCACGTGTACAGACACACACAATGACACAATGTCATGTCCAAATCAAGCCAGGAATCTCCTTTTGTTGTTTTCTACACACCTCCAAATAATTCTCAAACCATCCAAATCCCACTTGTACTCTAAGCAACATAAGTTGTACCTTAACCTAACACATTACTCATACCTTGTTAAACAAGCATAGTGGAGTGGTTATTAATATTTCATAGTTTGGGTGTGGTTAAAGCATATTAATTTCCCTTTGACACCAACGTGTTGTGTGTGTGTGTGTGTTTGTGAGTGTGACAATGGAGGTTGGGAGGATCGGTAGAGGTTTAATGGTGCCGATGTTGGCCACAAACTTTGTCGTGTATATAATCGTGGTCGGGCTCGCGGCGTGGTCTATCGACAAGTATATTGATGGCGAACAAAGCCATCCTCGTAAGTTTTTTACTTAGAAAATAGTTTGTTTTTGTTATTGTGGCAGCGATATTGTACTTGCCACTTTTGACTTTTGATGTATGTAAGTTGTTTTTTAGGATAAGTTTAAAATAGGTTACTTGACAAATTGATGTTATCTGTAAGTTGGTTTTTAGAGTAAGTTTAAAATTGCGGGCTTTCATGGACCTTATGTAACTGAAAAATTAGGCTCATATATAGATATATATTAAAATGTAAATCATATATATATAATTTACTGTAAAACGATTACAATAAAGTGACAGACAAACGAGCAACAAGCTGCGCCGCAACCCCTTTTAGATAGCAAAACCAATCCTGCTAAAAACGAAGCTTTGGGACCTAGATAAAACTTATAGGCAATGTGCGGCTGTCTAGTTTGGACATGGTATAGCCCTAGCCACGGATAATGTTTAACATTATATTATAAGTTCACAAAAAACTTATTTTGCTCACGTTATAAGATCGGGTATGAGATACCTATTATGATATTGTAATTGTTAAAACCAATCTCCCCCAAAGGGCCTTATCTCAAAATTCATTGAGAATCCTTGTAAATTCGTAGCCCGGAACGAGTAGAAAAAATTAGCCTCTAAAATCTTTAGTTTTCTTTTTGAAATATATAAAACAACTTAAAATATTAAAAAGAATTTAAAAATATGTAGTTTTTTTTCCCTGTGTCTCGAGAAAAGTGGGCCCGGGGTGGTCACCCACTTTGTTGAGCCAGCTCCAGGTAGAGGTGGACAACAAAACCGGTTCCTGGAACCGGTTCGGCGGAACCGAACCGGAACCGAACCGGTTCCTACCCGTTTTTCGTAGAAACCGGTTCGGTTCCATTTCAACCCGACGATCCGGGACCGGTTTGACATGTTTGGAGGTGGACCGGGTAGGAACCGGAACCGAACCGGAACCGGTTCTGGAACCGGTTCGACCGGAACCGGTTCGGAACCGGTTATAGCCGTTGGAGTGGTTCTAGCCGTTGGGAAACGGTTTTATGGCCGTTTTTTGACCGTTGGGGTCAAAAATGGCCGTTTTTTGGCTCCCCAAACACCCCACTACTAGTATAAATAGGTATTTGGTGTAATGGATTCATCACAACACTCAAAACGCAAACCCGAACGCAAAAAAATACAAAAAAACGCTATTACAACGTTCTGAGTTCTCTAATCTCTTGTTTTCTCTTCTTCTATATTCATATTTGTTGTTATGGCTGCCTCACAATCATCGGTTGGTCAAGGTTCCACCGCCGGACCAAGTTTTGTTCGTATTGTACCTCATAATCGTAATCAAGAGATTTGGTGCAATTGGGATTTGGTTGAATTGAGTGACCATTCATTGAAGGCTCGGTGCAAGTTTTGTGGGATTTATTTAAACCCACTTTCGAATTCAAATTTGAAGAAACACATCGAAAGACCGTATTGCAGGGCGTTGAAACAGAACGTCGAGTCGCAACAAACGCAAATGGATAGTGAAGGCGGAATATTTACATACCAAATTGATCGAGTTCAAGATCGTATGGCGAAGTTTGTGATTCAAGAAGCTTTACCGTTTAGCCACTTCGACAACCCTCGCTTAACCGCCATGATTCGAGATACGCTTCAACCACAATACACTCACGTAAGTCGTCATACTCTTAAACGTTATTGTTTAAAATTGTGGAAGAAGGGCAAAGAGGTACTAATTGCATATTTTGAAAATATAAATACGGGAATAAACTTAACTAGTGATGTTTGGTCGGCTCCACATGGTCTACCCGAATCTTATCTTTGTGTCACCGCTCATTGGGTAGACCCGTCATCGTGGGAAATGATGAAACGAACCATTGCTTTCGAACTCTTTGAGTATCCACATACGGGAGATAATTTGTTTGAAATTTTAGATTATGTTATAAAAACTTATAAACTATAAAATAAAATATTTTCAATGGCATTTGATAACGCGTCGAATAATACATCGGCGGTTGATAAATTAAAATTAAAATATACGCCGATTTGCAATGGTGTATTTTTTCACTCAAGGTGTGTTGCACATATCATTAATTTAATCGTGCAAGACGGACTTGCTTCGGATGAGGTTACATCGGTTATAAACGATTTTAGAGTAATGCTACATGAAGTTTTTAAGAAAAGTAAAAAAAGACAAATGGATTATAGAAAATTTTGTAAAGATACGGGAAGAAAAGCTTTGGGAGCTAATTGGGATGTACCTCATCGATGGAATTCCACTTGCATAATGTTTCAAAGTGCTTTGAAACAAAGAGACACTTTACAAATGTTTCATTCTAGTCTTGCCGAGAATGATTTGGCAATCCCCTTTTCAAATGAGAAATGGGAAATTATCAATGACTTATCGACTTTTCTTGAAGTTTTTAAAACATCAACTACGAAACTATCGGGAACGTATTATCCGACAAGTCCCTTGGTTCTTTCGGAGTTATTTTTAATCGTTAACAATCTTAAAGAATTTGAAAATAAAAGTCCAATGTTTTCAAACATCATATTACCAATGAAGTTTAAATTAAAAAAATACTTTCTTGAATTGCCACCGATTTTTACTTGCGCCGCCGCTTTAAACCCAATGTTAAATGTTACGGGGGTTGAATGTGTGATAGACGAAATTTTTTCAGCCTTAGATATGCATGAAGTTGACCCAAACTTTTCAACAGAGGCACAAAATGATTTTAACTTGAATTTTAAATTTATGTATGACTTTTATATAAATAAATATGGGTCAAACATACACATGCCTACGCCGGGGGGGTCTTCATCAAGTTCAAGTGCTCATAGAGTACGAGACCCCATGATTAGCCTTATGAACACCGTTCGCAACGTAACGGCTAAAAAACAAAGGGGTAACACCCCTTCAAGCGAACTAGGAAGGTATAGTGCATATGATTTCTCTACCGGTTTATCCGAAGAGGAATATGGCACTTTTGATGTTTTGGCTTGGTGGAAGGTAAAGGAAACCGAGTTTCCGATTCTTGCCACCATGGCCCGTGATTTACTAACCGCCCAAGCTTCTACGGTAGCTTCGGAATCTGCTTTTTCTCTTAGTGGCAGGGTAATATCGGTGAGAAGAACAAGACTGAATTCGGAGTCGGTGGAGATGTGCATTTGCTTGAAGGATCACTTGGACTCAATCGATCGTGTTCAACACGTAACCACTCTGGAAGACGAAACACCACTTGATGTTCGAGTGCACGACGAACAAGAAGGCGTTTCTACAAGTAATTCTGATGAATAAGTCGCCACTCAATAATTACGACGAACAAGAAGGCTTTTATAGAAATAATATCTCACAACTTTATATTTATAAGTTTAATGTTTTGTTAGTTTGTTTTTTAATATTTTAAAACATGTAACCTTTTTTTTTTGAACTTCTTAAAGTAAATAAAATGAATTTTATGTTAATTGTTTTTTTTATTTAACATGTTATACAAATACGAGCAGCGGAAACGAAAAACGAAAAAAAAAATTATTTTTTACACTGTAACCGGTTGGAACCGGTTACAGTGTAAGAACCGGTTTAGGAACCGGTCAGAACCGGTTCCACCGGTTCCGGGTCCGAGGGTTGGGGAACCGGTTCGGTTCCCTAACCGGTTCCAACATGGAACCGGTTTACACAGTGATGTTGACTAATGGAACCGGTTCTGAACCGGTTCCGGTTCGTTTGACCAACCCGATTTGATCACCTATAGCTCCAGGCCTCATAGCATAAGGATATTAAGATGTGCAAAATGAGAGTTAGTAGGTGCGTGAGTAAGTCGTTTTATAATAAAAATCAAAAGTCCATCTCCTTAGGGAGTAAGTCGTTTTATAATAAAAATCTAAAGTCCGTCTCCTTATTAGCCAAAAGTCCATCTCCTTAGTAAGTCGTTTTATAATAAAAATCTAAAGTCCGTCTCCTTATTAGCGCAAACATTATTATTATTATTATTATTATTATTATTATTATTATTATTATTATTATTATTTCAAAATCATTTCTGATAGAATCATCTTTGAACTCTTGTTTTCTTTTCTAATGACCATATAGAAACTTAGCATTAATGTTATATATATCCTAAAAATTTATAAAAAGCAATATGTTGAATTTGGATTACTTGAAGACTTAGGAGGGAACCCGTCCACAACATACATGCTAGAATTTGGATTACTTGGAGGTGCAACCGGACTATGCTCACTCGTGATCGGGTTCATGCACCACCGAGCATGGCGTAGCGCAAGTTTGGCTAGTGCTTCATCTTCGGCATTTATCTCTTGTGCTATAACTGCTATTGCCTTCGGGTACATAATGCAAAATCTCAGTTTCATTTTATTTTCGTCTACATTTTCGGCTGACAAGTTTGTAAAAACAGTTTTGTTTAGAAGGAGATCAAAATGGGAGGACGACGAGGAAAACGCTTGGTACGTAATAATATATCTTCTTCGTTAAAGTAACATGCATTATTGTAACATATTGTTTACTAAGAATGATGGTATATATACTGTAGCAAACACTTGAATTGTTCATAACGATATCGACGTTTAGCCAGATGTTGTATCTAATGCTTCTACATGCCGGGGTTTTCAGCCCCAAGTACGGACCCGATTATCTTAGCCACAGGGATGACATCGTTATACATCGAGTACCCGCTCAGTCTCAGCCGCAGCCCAGCACCTCCTCTTTGGACTAAAACAAGGTTTCATATCATACATGAATTATATGACAAAGCGAGACATAATTTGTATATATAGTTTGATGAAAGAACGTAATATAAATCTAAAGTTATCCAGACAGAGAAAGTATATTGTGAAAATGTATACTAGTATACTACAATACTCTACATAATCATTTACCATACTGATTAGTGACCAGCTTTAAACAATCAATTTTCATTTGTGTTCTAATTAGGATTAACTTCTGACACGTATCATTATGTCTGAAGAACATAACGTGGTGACCGGACTTATCCATCCAGGAGAAAGCCTGCAACTACGAAGACCCTCTAGGCATAACTTGAAACAAATTGCTCTACAACTACGAAGACCCTCTAGGCATAACTTGAAACAAATTTGCTCTAGGAGAGATCAAGACTCGAGTCCATGACCTCCCTAAGAAAAGTCGTTAGGGTACTGGTGTACCGATTGGACTTTGGTAACGATCAAATGATTTTGCTGGTTAAACAAGCTAGGGAATTTTATAAAATAACATGGCCGTCTTGGATGGGGAGTAGGGAGGTCGACTGTCTTATATCTGATCATACCAAACAAGGGAATTTTATAAAATAACATCGCCGTCTTGGATGCGGAGGCAGGAAGGTCAACCGTCTTATATCCAATCATACCCTAGGCTTGAAAATATAAAGAAAAATTATATACTTTTATTTATTTATAAAAGAAACTGTATTAGGCCCGATCAACCCAATAAGTCAGACTTAAAAATTATTGAATTTATATTGTATTTAAGGCTTGAATTTATACTCGTCTCTGGGCCAATTTTTTTTTTTTATCGATTCTCGAAAACGACCATTTAAAATAACAGGCATAAACAAAAGCTGTTATGATCCTAAATCCCCGTTTAAAAAGAAAGAAGAATATCCAATGAGCATGTCGTTACAATATTTAAGATCTCAACGATCGGCATAAAATCTTTTCAGATCTAGAATATTATATAACTATATGGTTTCACACGGTATGAACTATGGAGTCCGAGTATTTATTCTTCATTCCATAAGCTTCATTTATTTTTGTCCTTTTCATAAAGATGTTTATCCCTTTCGCCCTTGACACTTTTGGTTTCTTAGCTCTGGATGCCGTGGACCTTTTGAATAGGGTTCAGAAAGTTGTGTATAGTAACGTATCAGCCCATAAAAATCAAAACTTTGTTTTTAGTCGGATTGGGTTTGCTATCCAAAAGGGGGTTGCGGCGCAACTTGTTGCCCGCTTACCTGTCACTTCGTTGTAAATCGTTTGGATGTTTCTATGAAATAAAAAGAAAATAAAAAAAAATCATAAATAGTTTCGAAAAAAATAAAATAAATAAAGATGTATACTTGATTTCCTTAGATTGGGTAAACTAAGAGAGAAAATATTAAAATATCATACTTGCAACATATCTGCTTAGAGATAATGATAAACTAGCTACGAATATCCTCAAGAAAAAAACAAATAAATATTTCACTATTTATAGGTGAAAAGTGTAGGAAAAACATTATAATATAGGGTTGGTATTGTAGATTTGGTATCTCAATAAGTTTAACTAATTTATGTGGGTACAAGATCAATTATTAGATATGGCATAAAGTTTTATTAAGTTGAGAATGTATTGAAAACAGAGTTTGGATTTTTGTTTTTGTAAGAAAAACTTGTTTGAAGCAGACCAAAGACTTTCCTTTTATAGATAAGGAAACATCATAAATGTTATTTTCACAATTAACAATTGACGACTAAAATCATTGGCGGTTAATCAGTTACATCAGTTAAAAAACAATTTGATTATAACTTTATTACTGTCGATAATCAATTACCACTGATCACCAGTACCAACTGATGGACCGGGATACGGCTGATTAGTTGCTAATGATCACATTTGCCATTAATGGACATAGTTGATGCTGATTTGAGTCACAACCAATGAGCAATAACAAGTTGCTTTTGAAAAGTTATCACTGAGTATATATTCATGCAAATTCGAAGTAACTTTTATTAGAGGCTCTAACCCTCACCACCTAGAGGGTGCAACCCTGTCGGAACTTGGTGCATGCGTGCTGCGCGGTGAAGATGAAACGTGAATACAATTGGTATTGGTGCATGCGTTATAGCATCCTAAAGAAAAAAAAATCCAAAATATCAAGTCGTAATATTCCCAATACTCGCTATAAAAACCAAAAGAGAAAACCCCAAAATTAAAATTGGGATATGTTCAAAAATAAATATCGACACATATTTTAGAATGATCGAAACCATAAAAACGAATGTTGGTATCGCCTGTACCAACGTTCTTCGATCGGAATCAGTTCATTTCATCACAATATTGGCATGATACTATCACTCATATAGCTTACAATACAAATACTCCAACTTAGTTGATATACAACAATATCAAATATCAACGGATACAATTTTATCTACCTCAAAAGTCAAAATGAAATGTTGTGGTAGCCTTTATTTTGAGACATGTGACTTTTATTAAGATCCAACAACATCGTGTGCAAGTGGAAGTTGGACCAGTTGACCAACATGTGGGTGGGGTTCATATCCGATAAGATCACAAAAATCTTGATTCACAATGAACCGTTGACTGAAAGCTGTCAATGAATTTAGAAGATGATGACAAAACATGTCCGAACATTCGTTGGATCTCCAACCGTTATAAATAATATAGAGTTCTAAATCACATTACACACAACCAACTACAACTAGTTTAGTTCTTATAAGTTATAACTAGTCTGGTAATGGCTACAATATCATTAAGTCAACGGTCAACTAACTTTCACCACCCGAAAACCGGTTCGGTGGTTGAGGAGATCAATGGCTTGATTCGGGTTCACAAAGATGGCTACGTCGAGAGACCTCCGGTTGTACCCCATGTTTCTTGCATGGTCAAGTCAGGAGTCGAGGTTGCGGCTACAGACGTTACGATAAACAAGTTTACTAACTTGTGGGCACGGGTGTATACCCCAAGCAACCAACGGTTTTTATTAAAAAGATCGTTGGTGGTTTACTTTCATGGAGGAGGGTTTTGTGTGGGGTCGGCTTCTTGGGCTTGTTATCATGACTTCTTGATAAATCTAGCTCGGGAAGCGTGTTGTGTTATTGTGTCGGTAAATTATCGTTTAGCCCCTGAGAACCGGCTCCCAGCGGCATATGATGACGGGTTTAATGTTGTTATGTGGCTAAAACAAGAGGCTTTGAAGGGAAGTGTTAGAGAGCTAAAAGGGTGTGATTATTCGAACTTGTATCTAGCCGGTGACAGTGCAGGTGCGAACATAGCTCACCATGTCGCGTCACGGCTAGTATCTACGCCGCTCTTGTCACCAAAGGGGATTATTTTGATCCAACCTTTTTTTGGTGGCGAATCAAGAACCACGTCCGAGAAGTATTCTACACAACCAGCTAACTCTGCGCTACCATTATCTGCTTCTGATACATATTGGCGGCTCGCGCTCCCAGTAGGGTTCACACGGGACCACCCATGGTGCAACCCTCTTGCAAGGGGTGCACCAAGATTATGTGACATGAGGCATTTCAAGACGTTGGTTTGTGTGGCCGAGTTAGACATATTGAAAGATAGGAACTCAGAATTCATCGGTGCACTTGCTAGTGTGGGTGCACCGGTGCAATCTATCGTCTATAAAGACGTTGGACATGCGTTTCAAATTTTGCATAATTACCCGCTCGCTCAGACCCGAACCCGTGAGATGATGGCACATGTTAAGGCTTTCATCAACCGATAACTAGTGTTATGATGGCTCTTAGATTGTAAGATTTAGAATAGGGTTTTATTCTTCTTTCTTTAGTAATATAAAAACTGTAATCTATATGCATCTTACTCATGATCTGATATATATTCTGTACTCTATAGATGTTTGATAACTGTTGAACTCGGCCAAACCGTCTAATGCAAGGGCTATTTGCTGGTTCACTTGGGTTAGGAGTAACATGGTTCGATTTATGGTTTCAAAAACCAAGTTTCACGGTTCGATTTACGGTTTGAAACAGCCGAAAGTAAATTGTAAATCATTAGTAAACTAAACCGACTGAGATATTGATAAAAAATAGTTTCTTTTAAGCTGTATAATTTTAATTAAAAAAATAATTGAACAACTATAATGAATTTCACCCAAACCCATCAAACCCGATATTAATTCGGTCCCCACGATGGTGCCTCGATGGTAATGAGGTTAAAATCTATTGTGGAGGTTCATGGATCAAACCTTGACATCACCTGATTTAGGGTGTGTTTGGGATTCCTTATTTCATCAACTTATAATTTATAAACTTTTTGAAAAGTTAATAAGGTGTATAAGGTGTTTGGCAAACCATAAGGCCTTATAGATTTTAACTTATGGTGAAGACAAAATAAAGAGGTTTTGAAAAGTTAGGAATATGTAACTTATTAACTTAATGAGTTTAATTTACCTATTACACCCCTCTAACCCTTAAACCTCATTACACTTCTTTTAAAAAATAGTGTCCATTTTGGTTATTTTGGTTTTCCCCAACACATAAGTTAATCCAAACATTTTTTTAAAAACTTTTTTTCAAAATTTCATAAGTTTATAAGTCATTTTAACCAAAAGTCCTTTTTCATTTAAATAAGCAATCCCAAACACACCCTAAGTATGGTTTAACTGCCTTTGATTAAATAAATTCTTGATTTACCTCTCTCATGTTTGCCATTGAATAGGTCAATTGTTTTTTTTTTAATAACTTCTAGTTTTGGAAATGATAAGAAAAGGTTTTATTTCCATTTTTAAACTTTGAAAAGAATATATGGGAATTGACATAAGGTATTTTGACTAGATACAAAGGAATCCATATCTTTAAATAATGGGGCACTTTACATGGAGGGTGTAGCATAAAGCAAAACAACTTCTGGTTCTTAACTTCTTATGAATTATGATAGAGATTTAAGTCAACTGATTTTAAGCT
Organism: Bidens hawaiensis; assembly: GCF_021521415.1. NCBI lineage: Eukaryota > Viridiplantae > Streptophyta > Magnoliopsida > Asterales > Asteraceae > Bidens > Bidens hawaiensis. The sequence goes on along the minus strand of NW_027492251.1, from coordinate 79,069 downwards.
TATCAAAACCATATTTGGTGGATGCTAAGCTTTGAGTAGTTAGTCAACACTTTGGTTATCATGTAATATTTGTCTGGTGAAGGAAGAATCTATCAAACTGAATACAAGTGTTCATATTCGAATTGGACTCAAATAACCTAAATCCCCCCCCCCCCACCCCACACACACACACACCACTAAAAGCTTAAATTAATTCATCGATCAATTTATTTTAACGTTTCATCTTCTTGCTAAATCACTAATACCCTTGACAAATTATAGTTTTTAAATACTTCTATTTATTTTATTATTAATTCTGCATATTCAAATGGATTTAAAATTGACCTGAATTCAAATAAGCTTATTCGAATCAGTTTATAATTTAATTGAAATTTAGTTTAAAAATATTCTAATCGAATAATCATAATTCAATTTGATCAAACACCAATATATATTCGCAAACATATTTATTGGTATTGGGTGTTTTAATTTGACTATGAAATTTTTAATGATCTTTTTGAAATATAATAATTTGACTAGAAACAAAAAAGCCAAACTTTCTTAGACTGAGTGGCTTCAAAACTCACTTCTCTTCGTATACTTTGTTTCTTTGATGTTTGGTTAGTTTTTTCTAACCATCGTCTTTTTACAAATATCTTTTGCCGTCCAAAAAATTAACGAGGCATCCTCCTTTTATACATAAATTTATTTTAAAGATATCAACACACATTATATCAATAATAATTAAAATGTTTCACTGCAGCAAACGAAAGCAATTTGCATTCTAAACCAAATTAGTTACAAGATAAAAGTACAACACATTTAATATGTGCACTGACCTACTATACCAACCAAACGTAGGATTCAATGTTGACATATGTAGCTCCAACATGATGCAATTTATGTATATAATAAGTTCATTGTGATTTCTTTTTGGTATTCTCTGAAATAGTTGAATTGTTAATCTAAACTAATGGGTGACCGTTAAATGGGTGATGTCAGAGCTAATGAAGAATCTATTTCAAGTTCAATATTTGTATATTATAGCAAAATGCATTTTTTTTTGTTCATTTGTTGTCACATGTGTAAAATGATCCAGTTAGTAAGAACATAGTTTGTTGTTGCATTAATCCGTTAACGGGAAACCATCCATTAACATTATCAGATTAAAACACGTAACATGTAATCTATTAACAGGGGTCCATATAAGTTTTTAACCAGTAACCAGTTAAAGAGGATACCGTAATTAAGTTTTTAGGCTGTAGGCCGTTAACAGGAAACCATCGATTAGTATTCAAATTATTTTATCAGATTATAACCCGTAACCTGTTTAAATTACCAACCTTTGACTCATTAACATTAAACTATCCGTTAGTATTTAAAAAAAGTAATATGACTCGTTATAAAAAAAACAAACAAAAAAGAAAAACACTCATTTCTCTCTGTGTTTTGGTATAATTGATTCTTTGTATTTGTCTTTAAAGGTAAAAGTAACTATGGAATATAATTCCGGTATGAAAATTAGTTTCACTAACTTTTTAAAAATAAACCAATTGAGAATTAAAAAAAAAACATTACGTTTTAGACTTTTAGTATATATAAAGGAATATATCTATCTATGTATACCATTAGTATACACATTAATAATATATCTATGTACAAGGGAAAAAAATTGTGAAAACAGCACCCTTTGATGATGTTAAAGCTTATCGAAAGGTTTCCAAAAAAACAAAATCAATCATTTTTCTTTAAAAAGTTAGTGATTTTTTTCGTTTCCAAAAGTTGTTTCAACTTTCTTTCCAAAACGAATTGAATCACTACATAAATATATTGTTATCCTACAAGTTTATGTAGTTTGAGGGCAAAATTTTTAATTTTTCGGATGTGTAGTATCAATTGTATCAGTCTTGACGGGACTAATATAAAAAGAATTAAATATCTGATTTAATGAAATGTATATTTTAACGCATGCCTAATTGATAAAAGAGAATTTTTTTTTGTTTTTCAAATATTACAAAAACTATATTTTATTAAAATGACATGCTATCTAACAAAATTAGAGGTGAGAAAACCAAGTTTGAGAAATGAAAGTCAAAACAACGTCATTTTGGTAGTTTTTTTTTTCTAGAGAACACCATTTTTGTAAATATTTTTACCCACAACTAGAGTTGCATAAATCGGGTTTTTAAATATCCGGGTTCGGGTATGACCGGGTATTGGAAAATCGGGTATTGGTAATAACCGGGTCGGGTTCGGGTCCGGGTATTGTCTCTAAAAATCATACCCTATGCATCGGGTTCGGGTAGGGTATAGAACCGGGTATTCTTAAACCGGGTATTTGAATATCTTATTTTTGGGTCTTGGAAAACCCCTATTTTCGGGTTTTTTTGGGCTTTTTACCGGGTATTTTCGGGTATAGATTGAATTTTTAAAAGTTTGCACTTTCTAGGGGTATTTTTGGGGTATTTTTTAGGGTATTTTTCGGGTATACATCGGGTATTGAAAAAACCCGGTTCCGGGTATGGAATCGGTTCGGGTTTTCGGGTATTACCGGGTACAAATCGGGTCCGGATCAGGTTCGGGTTTTAGTACCGAAATGCATACCCTATCCGTACCCTACGGGTAGGGTCGGGTACGGGTTCGGGTATTAAAAACCCGCGTATTAAAAAACCGGTTCCGGGTTTTTATTTTGGGTCCGGTTCCGGGTTTGGGTATTTTGTGCACCTCTACCCACAACACTCTTTTAAGAAAAAACTTTTTATTTGAATATCATATTTTATATATTTTTCCTTTTCTTTTGCATTTTATAAGATATTCCCTTTTATAAATGATTTTTTCTTATTTATCCTCACCTGTGTGTTTCCCAAATTACACCCTTGAATTAGCCCCGACTTTTAGCGCCTTTCAAAATTTGTTTTCAATGTTTAATGATTTGGGAGCCAAAGTTTAGGGAAATTAAAAGCTATAAAATGGTGGTGTTTAAGTCAAATGGAATCATCATTGGTGTTTCTGTAAGTGTTTTTGTTCTATAAAACAAACAACATTATACTTTATTCAAACCACCACCAACTGTCTAAGTATTCTTCAAACCACATTCAAGCCAATCGAGTTCATGGGTAAGATTAAGAAAATGCGGACACCATTTGAAAAGGAGACTCTGAAAGCCGGAGTTGAAAGATACGGAGTCGGTAAATGGATAGTGATACTTAGGTCATCGGCAAAATCTGGATCATTAATTATTACTATCCATTTACCGACTCCGTATCTTTCAACTCCGGCTTTCAGAGTTGCTTTCAGGCTCGGGGTATTTTTTAAATATTTAAACGTTTTTTCTCTGGCTTTATGATGCTTATTTTCCATATCACTAATTTACCTTTTGTGTAACATTGATGCATGTAGAACAATTAGAGCTACCCGTAACAAGCTATGCTTAGTGATTATAATAATCACGGTCATTGCATTGTTAATTGCGTCGTTAGTGTTTGTGATACATACATTTCGGACGTTGCCATTAATGCTAAAGTTTTTTATGGCTGCAAGCGTGTGTCTTAATACCAAAAAAAAATATTGAACATGTGCAAAAGCTTTACAAAATTTCTCAGAAAGTTAAGGCGGTTCTATATATGGATCAAGAGCATTCAAGAAAATGTAAGTACTAGTCTCGTTACACATGTTTTACTAGTTTAATATCACTTTACCGATCTTAATATATGTAAGTACTAGTCTCGTTACACATGTTTTACTAGTTTAATATCACTTTACCGATCTTAATATATGTAAGTACTAGTCTCGTTACACATGTTTTACTAGTTTAATATCACTTTACCGATCTTAATATATGTCTATTTAATTTTTCAGGTTCAAGTTCATGGGATGATATAGTTAATAGCATAAGTTAATTTGATTTCTCTTTGAAGCAATGTATTTTTTTTAAAGCATGTATATGTATCAAAGTTTAAAACATTGCATGCCATTTATCGATAAAGCCTTATCACATTTAGTTAAGCCCAATTATATCTCTGTTTTAGAATGATTGGTAGGGTTGTTCACGAGCCGAACTAAGCGAAGGCCTGCTCGTTGATTGGACGATTAGTTTAATTTTTACTAATTGGGTTGTTATCAAAACAAAAGGGGCATGGGCCCTGCAGCTTCTGGAGTTATGGGCTTCTAGCCTTTGGGCTTTGTCTACTACTTTTCTAATATATGTTGTTAAAACTTAGTACGAGAAATTATTTTATGGGATCTATCACTCAACCAACGATAAAATAATAAAATTTGTAGTAAATTTATCCAATTTAGAAAAGAGTGATGTTTGATACATAAAATTAGGGGGCTGAATACTACAAAGTTGCAATGATTTTCTATTAACACTTATTTAATAGGCTTTCATTTTTGAAACAGTATACAATTACCTATAAAAACTCATAAATCCTAATTAGGATTCTGAAATAGTATACAATTACCTGTATAAAATGCTTAAAGTCGAGACATATTTAATCCAAATATAAATGAACTAATAAGATCATTTGTCCAAAACTAATAATTCAATTTGTCACATCACAAAGTTACCTAGAAGATGAGAAATGATCACTTATGAGAACCTTTATTGTCTTTTAGGATTATAAAAAACCATGTAAGTAATTAGCAATTTAGCTAACATTTATGTGGCATTTGCCTCTAGGTGAAGCATCTATCAGATATGGATGTTCACAGTGTGGTTTAACCGTCTTTGATTAGATAATTTTTTTAACCGACTCAATGATTATATTCTTTTGAGAAAACTAAATCGAACCTGCCATATTGGCTATGGTTAAAGTTGTTAAATGTAGGGATGAGTTTGGGGCGTGCCTAGTATCGACCCCGAAAATACCGAACCCGAAATTTAAAAATATTTGGTACCGGTTCGGTACCAGTATTTCATGCAAAATTCGGGAAATACCAATACCGAATCTATTGGTCTCTAGTTAAACGGGACATGTTACCAGAACCCAAAAATTCGTGTAAGACGCTTGCGCCCAAACATGATCCACATATCTGCGGGTTTACCTGAACACTACCCGTTTGACTCGAAAGTTTTTTTATTATTATTATTTTCTTTTTATATATTTCACATACAAATGCTTTAAATTAGTAATATTACAAAAAATAATTTATGAAGTTTTCTTTTTTAGTTATAACCCTGACATAAAAAGCCCATTTAATTTAGATGTGTGTTAAAATGATGTGTGAATATTAAAAAAGTGTACGTGAATAACCATTGCTTTAATTTAATGTATTACCTAAAACATATTTTAAAATAAATTAATAAAAAAATAAATGGTTTAAACAAGCCAATGATAATCCAAACACATACATGAACCATTTATTCCAAACCCAAAACCCGCGAATTCCATGCTAGCTCCTTGTCATGTCAGAAACTCACACCTCTAATTCCGATTAATTCACCCGACACACTTTAACACCGACCTTGTATCTAAATTCATAGTTAAAGGACCAAACATGTCAGTTTGGAACTCTAATGACAAAACAGAGTGTTCCAAATTCCAAAAACTACAACTCATTGATTTTGAATCAATCAATCAAGAATCAGATTTGGTTAGTATTCTTTTCTAGAATAACAAAAGGATAGAATATAATTTAATAATAATAATAATAATAATCCACACATGGTATTGAATATTAATATTATTCTTCCAAACTTTACAACCAAGTTTCAGTTTCACAATATTAATCATCATCATATTCATATCAACAACAACAAACCTCATCATCTTGTTCATCATCATCATAAATCTATTATACAGTCAATTGTTTTAATAAAGATGTTGAAGGTTGAAGAATTAACGGATGAATTGAAACAAATACTAAATGCTAATATGGATGATGTCAAACAGAGGCGTGCTGCACGTGAGGCCTTTAAGGATATTCAGCTTAATATTGATCATATTCTCTTCAAGGTAATTTATTGTTTTATTGATTGGTTGGTTGGTGGGATGTATTTATTGATGGATTTAATCTGTCGGCCGGGTGGTATAGGCTCTTGTCTGATGGGGGTGTGTTATTGGTGTGATCTAGAAGTAGAAGTAGAAGTAGAAGTAGACGGATGCGTGACCGGTTAGAAAGTAGGGTTGACAACGGGTGCTTGTTTTAAAACTCGACAAGACATGTTAATCAAAAGTGTGCAGTATGTGTTTTTCTTATTTTCTTAAATGATTAAAATTAGTAAAATTAAAGCTGTCTTATAGTCTGACATATAAAATAGTTAAAGGAGTTATATTCATGTATGATACTTGTGTTAAGCGTGTCGTTTCTAATATGTTAGGACACTAATTGCTAGCCATATTAGAAAGTAATAATAAATGGAATTTGTGATTTTATTAAATCTCAAATTTAAAGCTACTGTTTGGTTGGGGATATTATGATTGCAATATTGACTTTTTTTATGTGTTAAATTATGATTGGAATTTGACTGTACTTGGGTGGTTTGTGTTTGTCATGTTTAATAGGATGAGTGTTAGTTTGTGCAAAGGACAAGGCAAAAAGAACAAATTTTTATAATTAATTAGTGTCTTGTTTCGGGTTTAGGGTTTGGGTTTTTTCTGTCACTGTTTACTGAATGTTTAAAAAAGTTTGGATTTTTTGGTTAAAGATTCATGCTTTTATTATTGCAGCAACAATAATTGGTACACAAAAAAAAGTCAAATTCAAATTTGTGTCCAAATTGCATCACTGTTTATGTTAGGCATTTTGACTATATTTGTGTAAACTGGCATGTGGTGGTGTGTATAAGTTCCTGCATTTAATGTTGAGAGTTAAAAAGAGTTTGAGCAATAAATAGGATGAATGTTAGTTTCTGCAAAGGACAAATCAAAAGTACCTTAGTACCATATGCGCCGGGTACGCGCCCTAAACCCGTTTTTTATAATTAATCTCATACCTGATTACTTGTCTTATTGCACGTCCTAAATGTTTCAAATTTAAGGTTTTCTCCATTGGACTCGGATTTTTTTTATTCAATGTGTGGAAAAAGTTACATTCTTTATATTAAAGTTTCATGTCTTTGATGTTGTATTGTTGATTGATGCTATTCAAATAACACTTGCTGATTTTTCTTTTTTTGTTGTTTTACAGACAAAATATGATGGATTGAAGACAAAAGAGGTAAAAAAAACATTAAATATTATATTATCTACTTCTTATACCAACATTAAACATAATTCAAATGTTACCACTCCTTTTATTTAGTCATATGAGGTGAACTCGAAAGGGTTAGAAATTTTTGTAAAAAACTGGCTTCCGGAGACGCGTCCTCCAAAAGCCGTGATTTGTTTCTGCCATGGCTATGGGGACACGTGCACCTTTTTCTTTGAAGGTAACATATTTAATTATTTATAACATCTTTACTTTTTTTCACCACGGGAGTGGGACCATATAAAACACAACTTAAATCAGTATTAATTGCTTTGATGTTTACAGGAGTTGCTAGAAAGTTTGCTTCATGCGGATACGGTGTTTTAGCCATGGACTTTCCAGGATTTGGTCTTTCGGAAGGTCTTCATGGTTATATTCCAAGCTTTGATGGTCTAGTAGACGATGTTATTGAACAATATTCTAAAATTAAAGGTTCGTTTACATAATCACTCTCGAAACATGCATCCAAACAACCCGTTACTATAACTAACCATCCCGAGCTCGTTTTATGTTATAGACGATCCAGAGTTGCGTGATCTTCCAAGATTCTTGATGGGGCAGTCGATGGGTGGAGCCGTGGCACTAAAGGTGCACTTAAAGCAACCCGACTTTTGGAATGGTGCGGTCCTTGTCGCGCCTATGTGCAAAGTACCGTTTTGCCCTTGCCTTCATATGTAGTATAATATTACATGTATTCAACATAACTAACTAAAAGTATTGTAGATTGCAGATGATGTGGTCCCACCATGGGCAGTAAAGACATTTCTGATAGGTGTTGCAAAAGTTCTTCCAAAGTCTAAACTTGTTCCACAAAAGGATTTAGGGGATATGGCATTTAGAGACCCGAAAAAAAAGCCTCTGGTTCGTTTGCGTTTGTGGTTTTAACGGTTTTAACTTGCTTAATAAGTTTGTTAAAATTTTGAATAATCAGTTATTGTGTGCAGACGAGCTATAATGTTATCTCGTATAAGGATAAACCGCGTTTGGGAACAGCTGTGGAGCTCTTAAACACGACCCAAGAAATTGAAAATCAACTTGAAAAGGTATGTATGCATGTATGTTAAATAATAATAATCAGTTGCAGTAAAACTAGCTAATATAATATGTTTCATGTGTTTATATGGTGTCATAGGTTTCGTTGCCATTGTTGATTCTGCATGGGAAGGCGGATATAGTGACTGATCCGTCGGTCAGTAAAGCGTTATATGAGAAAGCAAGGAGTAAAGATAAGAAACTTAACTTGTACGACGATGGTTGTCATGCTCTATTAGAAGGTGAACCTGATGACGTTATTCTTCGTGTTTTTAATGATATTGTTACTTGGCTCGATGAGCATAGTGCAGCCAAGTGATTTTTGTGTGGAACGTATACATTTTATTTATTTGATTTATAAAATATTTACCTCTTACACATTTTGTTATGTTATTGTGTCGAGTCATGAAATCAGTTTCGTCCTAGTTGGTTCATGATGTTTGGATCAACTGCTCAGCGTTGCACTTATTGATTGCCGTCGGGTAACTGTACAAGTTGGATGATTTAATGGCAATACTATACTTTCGAGATATGTGGGTGTAAATATTTGTTAGGGAATCGGTAGAATGTGGATGCACGGAGCATATAGGGCGCGTATTCATGATAACAAATATCCTTAGGCATTGTCCAATCCAGCAGGCACTCTTGACTTACAACATGACAGCATTGTTAACATGGTGAATACAATGGCCACCACAACTGTCTAATCCAACCATCATGCCCATGCGAAGTTAATAGTGTTTCTCCACTATGGATATGGCTATGGAGGTTATTAATAAGTTAGTTTTCACTTGTCAAGATATGTCGATAAATTGAACACATGGGAAGAAAGTTAGCTATCCCGTTGACAACTAACACTACAATGAGTATGCTAATTGCTAAAGATCGTCGCAGACCATATTCAACTTCGTATATAAGCCCATTAATCATTATTGTTCCCTCGTTTGTCCGTTCCATGATCGAACCCTAATAAGTTCTTTGTTTAGAACATAACCAATCTTAAATAGAGAACCGAGAATAAGTTCTTTGTTTAGAACATAACCAATCCTAAATAGAGAACCGAGAATAACATAACCACGGTCCAATTCTATTGACTAATGCTGTACACATGGTGTTGACCACATGCATATATAATAGACGAGTGAAAGATATGGGATTATGCGGTTGCATAACCGCCTTATGTATCAATGTTAAAGCGATAGGTGTAAGAGTTTTCTACTAAAAATCGATTATGTATTAAACAACCCTCTGTAGTCAATACACACACACACACACACACACACGAGATTAACTTCATTGTGGAATGACATAACGAAAAATTCATTTCAGTAGCAACTGTTTGTACATAAACTCTTTCTCCAAGAAGATGAATTAGATTTTTGTCGTAACAAGATGACGAATGTTCAAACTGTAAGTAGACATACCTATCTCTATAAGAAAGACTACTTGTTCCCTTTACCCTGCATCCATTGTAACTTGTACTTAAGAATAAATAAATCAGATCTACAACATTTGCTTTCAACATTTTCTTGTAATCCTCGATAGGCATAACGATTCTGCAAAAAAAAAAAAAAAAAAAAAAAACATTCACATAATATCAGTACCAATTAACCTATTTATGTCTTAGAAAACATATCAATCAACAAACCTGCAAGTCTCGGATATTTCATGTTGGAAGAGGAGACCGCTGATTTTGATCCTCAAAAATCCCATCTGTAATATCAGTACTATGTACATTATCTTTTTTCCCACGATCCAAAGATGTTGCTTCATATATTCCTACAAAAACGGTTAAAACAATTTAGCCATTGAACTTTACTTAATATGAATGTGATACCATTATACGTACCAAATCCTAACAGAGTGCAGCAAATCAAAAAGCCCGGTAACGAGAAGTCCATTTTGTAGAAGATTTCCAAGACAATCAAGCATCCACCGGCGACCATTATATGTCTTGGGGATGAGAAAACCATGTGCAGCCTAAAAACAATAATTCACTAATATTATAAAAATATTTAAGAAAACCTAAATGAGCATAAAGTATGTGATGTTGTAGGATTAAGGATACCTTTCCTCAGCAATACTGTCCACATAAGATATTAAGATTATGCCAAAGAGAATGGTGCTTGAAAAGGCCCAAGGAGAAAATGGTAATTCCACTTTGGGTGAGCCCTGAATGTTACATTGAGATGATAAAGAAGGGATTGCATTAAATAGTAAAAGTAGGCCTGTAAACGAACAAACATGAACAAAAGTTTTTGTTCGTTTAAGTAAAGAGCAAACATGATCACACATCCGGGTGTTCATTTATGTTTGTGAACATTCGTTATGTTCATTAGTTTGCGTTTATTTAAATGTTTAAGTATGTTCATTTAAACTATTTAGACTTACTACAATTTAGTCTAGCATCCCCCCCCCCCCCTCTTAGGCCTAACAGAGTGATGTTCACATTTACTTTCAATTGGTGTTTACTCAATCATGTTTGTTATAATCTTTCATCTATGTTTAGTTATGTTTTATGTTTGTTTACGTCCGTGAACCGTTGGTTTATACTATTACCAAACGAACACGAACATGTGCAGTTCGTATAATTGTTCATGTTTGATCGTTTGTTTGGTTAAAGTTAAACGAACAAACATGAGCATGCCCCGTTCATGTCCGTTTGGTTCGCTGACCTGGGTAAAAGCGAGTTACATTTATATCATAATATCTCGTAAAACTGTAAAAGTAACAATATATGTAGCTAAACTTACTACAATCATGTCCCACATTGCAACAGGAAAGAGAAAGCAAGTTGCAGATGCAATTGTTATAGCATGAAGCCTCCGTTTCAGCTGATTCTGAAAACATAAAGAGAAGACAGTACTTCATAAACTCCATTATTTGGCAGTTAGAAATTACCCAAGAAAATATGATTTTAGTTGAGTGAATACCTTAAGTGAAATACGTCTTGTGATAACCCTTCTCAATGCTGATAAAATTCCAGCAAGGATAGGAGCTATCATACTCTTCATATCCAATAATTGCTCTGTCTGACCCTCGCTGACTTGGCTATCACTAAATGGTATATCCTAGTTAAGTCTAACATCAGGCATGAACCTTTACATCATTAAGAATTTATATTTATAAAAAATATTAAACTTCATTAATGAGAGGATATAGAATGGAGAATATGTAGCCATGGCCCATCCTTGAGACAAGAAGTAGAACGAAGCTAACATTGCAAAAAGCCCACCAACCTGCTTAGCAAAAAGATAATATTAGAAGTATTGTACCAAACTTTACCACCAAAAACAATATTAAAAGAGAAGGCTTCTAATTATGTCACAATTATGATTAGAACAAAAGGTCTTGCAACCAATACCAGAGTTCACAAACACTGGCTTATCATAATCAAAATTAACTACATGTAACATTTACCTTTTTTAACATGTGTCCTCGCCTCCCATACAATGCTGCAGAAAGCACTCCAAGAACAGCACCTGAATACTCCGCTAAAATAGCCCTGAAATTACACTTGAAACTCAACAAATGTCGAAAAGATTGGATTCATGATGAAACTATTACCAAGTTTACCATAAAGCAGAAAAACCTACCTAACAGGTCCACAGGATTTGAGGCCTAATCCCCACAAGATATAGTATAAAGCAGTAATCCCACCATTAATTACAGAAGGTACAACCTGAAAGTTAAAGTTTTCTCTTTATGCTAAAAGAAAAGAACCAAACGTCTACACCAGAATTATGCCTTAAGATCCTGAAAAATTATCTTATTAAAAGACAAATTCATGTTACCTGTGTGTTTGATAATGGTCTCCCCTTCCATGGCTTTTGTAAAACTAAAAAGATAATTGATGATGGAACAAGACAACTGAAGATAAAAAGTACAACCGAAGCTCCCGTTTGAGACAAATATCTGTACATGGAGTACACAGACCATATCCTCAAGAAGTTTCCAATCACATGGATTATTTGCAAGGGCGTATGCCTGTTATACACACGTTGACCAGTTAAACTAGCAATAAGAGGCCACAGGTTTAGCATAGGATTTCTATATGCACTTGTTATAAACCATAGTTCTCAATTTCGCAAGGCGCTTAAAAAGCGAGAGCACGAGATAAGCAAGGTGCGTAGCATAAACATAACATTATTTTTATTTATGGTTATAGAGATGTTTTAGCTAGATCCAGGCCAATTTTGCAAGTCTCGGACCAGTTTGCCCAAAACTTACAGAATTTGGCCAGAAATCACCGAAATCGAACCAAAATCTTGCCTGAAGATCGCGGGAGCAAGGTGCTTTCTCTGCGCCACGCCTAATAGCCTTGGGGCACACCAAAAAGGCTTTTGACAACATCGTTTTAAACAATACCAGATTCAAAATATAATGCAAACAGACACAGATTAAAGTACGCTTTGAATATCAGGAAAGCACAATTGGTTTCGTTTTGCATGCAAACCGTAGAAAACTAGATCTCATATGTTCCTGACTTCCTTCAATTATGATTGAAATTTGAAACATTCAAGTAAAAGTACTCAATTCAACCTTAAATATTCTAATAGATGTGTGATCATTTACGCAACTCTAACGATAACGATGAGCCACGAAAACATGACATGTTGTGATAACTATCTATTTAAACCTTACTTTCTCAAGTGAAACATACAACTAATCACCAAGCCCTAACAATACACGAGAAGACTACAAAAACATTAAACCTCAGTGCATACTGATTAATCATGAATGTAAGAGTACTAAATCAACATAACACAAAACCATTTCATACTCATAAACCCTAACTATCAACACCTGTAAGCAATCTCATCCACTTTAGGTCAATTTTTCCCAAAATCTCAATAATCATTAGTGGCAACAACATACTAAGGTTGATTTTAGGTCATTATTCACCAAATTGAACAGCTAAATAACTAATATGAAATGAATAAACGAAATAAACCTAAAATTAGCGGCGTGAGAAGAGGCTCGATCGTCCGGAGTATGATTTGGTGACATCATCGTGTACGGTGAGATTAGAATTAGAATTAGAATGAATACGCAGTGAATTGAATAGAATAGAAGCAGTTGAAAACGATGTGAACAAGTCTAAGAAGAAGCCATTGCGAGATTTCAGAAACGACGTTGAATCTCGCTAGCAAAGCAACAAGACGACGACACTACCCGTTCGGGTTTCTCACGTTTTGGGCTCGGATCTAAGGTTGCAACCGTTGGGCCTGCTTAACAAAAGCTTTGGACCAAACCCATTGCACACGTATAATGGTTTAATTTTAAATTACAAAAATACTATATTCATTTTTAACAAATTTAACGGCCAACAAACAAATAATTTTCTAGTTGTACGGAGTTCTTAAGCGCCTCTAAGTTATCTCCAGCTCCGGGGAAAACTCACTCGCCCGAATATCCACTGGTGGTAAAACCGAGACACCCTCAGGATATTTCTGGATATCACAAAAATCTTAGTCTTCCTTCATTGAGTCACTCATGCCCCCTCCAAAGTGTTGTCGATGGGGTTTGACCCTGGGTCTCTACTGAGAAACCAAGACTTTCTACAACTACATCACACTGGAAATGATATTTGTAACGAAACATAATTGTTGAACAATGGATATTGACTAACGATTAATCAGGTTAAAATGGATTAATTAGATTGAAATTTATATATAATTTATGCATATAATCACCAAATTATATATATATATATATATTATTTAATTTTGATCCATTTTTTACGAAATAGTTACTAATCAACGATTAATCAACGGGGTAAGGACTAGTGAATAATAGGTTGATGCAATTAATGTTTTTTAACATCATCTGGAAGTCTGGAACTACCTTCAATGCCCGAGTAAGTCTTCCTAAGACGAGATGTCAATCGTCCATATTAATTTTGACGCTTCAGGACTGACTCACTCAAGAATACCATCAAGGAGAAAACCCAATGTTTTGAGGAAAAACCCCTTTGAGACAGGTTTCGAACCTGAGAAAGTTACATCATAAAAACGACATTTCATTCTCTTTAATTTGAATATAATATTGCTATAATTTATTTTTATTCTAAAATAATTTACATGTTACGTGATTACCATTGTTTATGTTCCACACCACATCATACAGACACCTCTTTAGTATTTAATAATTAGTATATTAAGATTATATCTCGTATATTACACGAGTTAAATAAGTGTAATGTTATATACCTAACGTAACTTCATTTGAGGTACCTTGACTCGATTGAGATTTTCAAAGCACTAGTTTTGAGTTTTCAGTCAAAAGTGATAATACGTGAGTAGTGTTAAATAAACAACTTTCATTTATTTAATGGCATTTTAGCATTTCAACTATTATCAAAACCCTACCACGAGCAAGAACAGTCATCAATACATTCGTGATGGGGCCATAAGCAAGTAGAACTAACTTTTCACAACTTTTAGTTTTAGAGTAGCATAATAATAATAATATAATAAGATACAAAAATTTAGGTCATCATATGCATTATTATATTCGATCAGTCGCTAAAAGTATGCTTTTTTAACATGAAATGAATCATATTAGTTAGTTTGTTTAACTTTAACCTAACAAACAATTGAACATGGGCAATTTAACGAACAAAACTTTCTTGTTCTTATCCGTTCGTTAAGAAGATGTTCGGTCATTAACAACATAAACGGTCGTTTCACAAACGTAAATGAATTTAAACAAGCAGATATAACTGAACATAGATGATCGAATACAAACGAACATAACTCAGCAAACACCAATTAAAGTATATATGTACATCAATCTGTTAAGACTTAAAAGTTAATAAAACTAGTACACCGGCATTTTAATTTTATAAAACAAAACTACACTATAATGAACCTAATTTATAAACGTATACTACTGTTACACCCGTAGATTAATAAACGTAAACTAACGAACTAAAATAAACAAACCGTCACAAACATAAATGAACGAATAAGCCATTAATCCACGTTCATTTAATTAAACGTTTTTATCAATAAGGATTATCTGTTTCATTTTTGTTGTCATTTTTAATATATATAATTTACTATAAAACGATTACAATAAAATGGCAGGCAAACAAGCAACAATAGGGGTGTACACGGACCGGGCCGAACCGGACGAGAGCATGTCCGCGTCTGTCCATTAAGCTTTTGACGGACAAACGGACGGTTCACGAACACTTAACCGAACGAAAATTCATGTCCGTGTCCGTCCATAAGAAATTGAGTTTGTTCGTGTCCGTCCATGTCCGTCCGTTAATATTTTAAACGGACGTTAACAGACAATAATGGGCAAACGGTCACTAATGGACATTAATGGACAAACAAACATGTGAACATTAATGGACATCGAACACTAAGGGACAAATATAAACGGTTACATACTAACACCAAACATATATCTAAACAACTTCACATACAAATTAGGAATTACACCATATAACATCCAAATATACTTAACACTTAATATATTAACATAAAGTGGATCACTATAATTTAAGAGACATCAAACATGTGTAGTAATATAAAAGCGTTATTAATAAAACTAGAAATTCCGCAGTTAAATTACAATACTGGATAGATATAAACACTAACGATACCTGACGGACATTACTGGACGTAATCGGACGAACGTTACCGAACGTTCACGAACACTATCGAATGGACTTGGCCCTTGTCCGTGTTCGTCCGTTAAGCTTACCGAACGGAATTTTTGTGTCCATGTCCTGTTCATTTATTAAACGGACGAACATAAACGAACTTCTTGCCGAACTGTAAGGCCCCGTTACCGGTAGCCCTACTTTCGTGTTGGATTTACTCATAAACACAGTTCTAAATATCAGAGTTAATTAAAACATTTACGCGGAATATAAAACTTTCATTAAAACATTACATAATTCATAACTTGTCTCAAAACATCCTTTGTCTTTCAACATTAAAGCATTAAAATTAAAACATCATAAGTCTTCAGATGCCAGACTCTTATTCAGTGCCACGTGTCTCCTCAAGCGAGCTGCCTCATCCTACTCACCTGCGTGCATACTAAAAGTCAGCTACGCTGAGTGAGTTCTAGTTAATCATACACTATACAATACACATAAACTTATATTCTTTCATTCATACTTTCTTACTTTCATACTTTCATACTTTCATTCTTTCATACTTTCATTCTTTCTTTTGTATTAACTTACCTTCATATCTTACGTTATAAAGAGCATTACGCCCTACATTCCTCGAGTATTATTAGGGCTCGGTACCCTCCTTCCTCGAGTATTATTAGGGCTCGGTACCCTCCTTCCTCGAGTATTATTAGGGCTCGGTACCTTCCTTCCTCGAGTATTATTAGGGCTCGGTACCCTCCTTCCTCAAGTATTATTAGGGCTCGGTACCCTCTTTCCACAAGTATTATTAGGGCTCGGTTTCCCTCTTTCCTCGAATATTAGTAGGGTTCGGTTCCCTAGTTCTTGAATATTAGTAGGGTTCGATTCCCTCTTCGTTACCATACAACCATACATCATACCTCGAGTATTATTAGGGCTCGGTACCCTTTTCGTAACCATACAACCATGCAACCGTCATTTCCTTCTTTTATTAACTTTATCACGTTCATACACATAAGCATACATATCATACTTATCTTACACATAGCGTTACAACCTGACAGTACGTGCAATATCCGAAGATCGTTCACGTACCATCAAGCAATCATTCATACATATCATATTATCCACATAAGGCATACACTTATCTATTAGGATAAGCGTATTAACGAACATATTGAGTATGCACACAGCCCCAAAAACATAACACATAAATGGGGCTAGAAACTCACCTGAACACGGTTACGTTCACCGTTAATCGTAATTCCTTTCTTCAGTTGTGCACGGCTGACTGTATAACAAGTATACGTATCAATTAACTATCACTTCTCATAATGTATTTCTATCTTTATATGACCCACAACGAACGGGGGTCCAGGGGCAGCGCCCCTGGCAGCGGGGTCTAGGGGCGGCAGCCCCTAGCAGGGTCCAAGGGGCAGAGCCCCTGGCTAGGGTCGAGCTGCCAGGTCAGCTTGGAAAACTTTTATTTCCATTAACTGTCTTAACACATTTTTCATTAGATTTTTAATTTATTTTCTAAACGAACTTGACTTTAAGCGAAGTTAAACCTTAGGCGAACTTAGCTTTAGGTGAAGTTATCAGGCGAACTTGGCTTTAGGCGAAGTTAAACCTCAGGCGAACTTAGCTTTAGGCGAAGTTATCAGGCGAACTTGGCTTTAGGCGAAGTTAAACCTCAGGCGAACTTAGCTCTAGGCGAAGTTATCAGGCGAACTTGGCTTTAGGCGAAGTTACCAGTTAGGCGAACTTGGCCGTAAGCGAAGTTAACAATTAGGCGAACTTGGCTTTAGGCGAAGTTATCGCTTTGAAGGCGAAGTTATCGCTTTGAAGGCGAAGTTGCCCAGATGCAGGCGAAGTTGCCCAGATCAGCCGCTATTTTAGTTTCTGACCAGCATTTCGAGCGATTTTAACACCCTTGCTATGGTTCGACATCACCCCCTACGTTCCCTAACCGTTTCCGGTCGTATATACGCTATAAAGCTCGGATCTTTAAACTTCAAAGATCAAGAATCATACCTTTTTGAGCTTGTTTGGATCTCGTTTACTTGTTATCACAACTAATCGCTCTCTCTCTCTCTCGGATCTGCCCGGTTCTTCCCTCGGCCGGCGGCGAAGTTGTGTGGTGTGTGTGTGTTTTGGAGTGTGTTAGAAAAGTGATAGAATGAAAGATATTTTTGGGTTTAGGGGGTATTTATATCCCTTAAATCCCATGGACCTAAGGCCCATTCTCATTTAACCCATCTCAATTAATCCAAGTCCATGTTCCGCTCCTTACTCAATATCCAATAATTAACACGAAATCACTAAACATAACTTTCTTTATTCAACATTAAAATTTTAGGATGTTACACGAACGGACGCCCGGACGTCCGGTTCGTTTACAGCCCTAGGCAACAAGTTGCGTCGCAACCCCTTTTGAATAGCAAAATCAATCCTGCTAAAAACGAAGCTTTGGGACCTAGAAGCTGAAGAGGTTTCATTTACGACACACTGAACCCTACTCAAAAATTTCACAGCCTCTGTTTCATTAATACAAAACAATAGAATCCGAGTATAACAGAGAGACAGGTAAGCGAACAAAACTTTCCATAAACACGGTCCCATATATAATATTTCAGTCATAAAAAATTACACGTGATTTCGTTTCGTATAAATCCGCAATCTGGTTTGAAACTTTATTTAGAGTTAATGGCCATTTTCGTCCCTGTGGTTTGCTACTTTCGCCACTTCAGTCCAAAATTTTTAATTTTGTCAATTTTGTCCTCATAGTTTTATATATTAGCCAGTTACGTCCCATCCGTCTAACGGCATCCAGCTATGCCGTTAGTTTAAGTGTATTTTTGTCTTTCTCCTTTTAATTTTGAGTTAATGGTCATTTTAGTCCCTGTGGTTTAATATTTTTGTCAATTCAGTCCAAAGTTTGAAAATTTGTCAATTTAATGTTCAGTTTAATTCAGTTTTTTTTTTATTTTTTATGTTTTTTGTTTATAACCCTGAAGAGCATAATTCAAGCCCAAAACCATCGAGCAACCTCAAATACTGGTATGCATTTACTCTGTTGACAACAGTAATCCCCCCCCCTTATATTTAGTTTATAGACATTTCCTAAAATCTTCTCCATGGTGGAATTAAATGGTAAAGTGGTCAAGATAATTCCCTGAAACCGAATTATACAGAAAAAACTATAAATTGTTTTGTTGATTAATGTATAATAGTTGATTACGACCCAGATTTTCGTTATGATATGTTAAGCTCTAAACCCTAAATATTATGCATTCATCAAAGAAACGATTTTTAGTTTTTGCGTGCAATTCGGTTTCACGGAATTGCTTTGACCACTTTACCATTGAATTCCACCATGGGGGAGAGTTTAGGAACTGTCTAGAAACTAAATGTGAGAGGAGGGGGTATGATTACTGTTGTCGACAGAGTAAATGCAGACTTGTTTTGGGCTTGGATAATGCTCTCTAGGGTTAAAGAAAAAAAAACTGACTTAAATTGAAAAAAATTCAAACTTTGGACTGAATTGGCAAAAGTATCAAACCACATGGACGAAAATGACCAATAACTCAAAATAAAAAAGAGAAAGACAAAAATAGCCTTAAACTAACGGCATAGCTGGATGCCGTTAGACGGATAGGACGTAATTGGCTAATATTTAAAACTATGAGGACTAAATTGACAAAAATACAAATTTTGAACTGAAGTGGCGAAAGTAGCAAACCACATGGACGAAAATGGCCATTGACTCCTTTATTTAAGAAAACGACAGAATTCCGCAAGTTAGCAATCGATCGGTGCCACCAAAGCAAACGGAAACAACAAGAACACCTCCGGGTCCACTCACTCATACCACCACCAGATCGACACTTGACGCTGTAAGTTAACAATTCATTCACTCAGCATTACATTTACATATATAACAACTATATAATATAATTGTGTTAATTTATTTAGGCATTAATAATTTGTAACCGAAGATGCAAGCTATAAACCTCGGTTCGCATAGCTTCAATCTCCAAGCTCGTGCCAGGGTTTCGAGTCAGTTTACGAACAAAAACGGCACCGTTTCCGTGATCGCCAACCGGAGAGATGATGCTCGTTACGGATTACGACGGATTTTTGACAGTCTACGTGTCGGTGTGAAGACGAAGTCTAGATCAGTCAAAGCTCAAGCATCAGGTTGAATCTGTTATATTATTACCTCTTGTTTGTTACTCACTTACTTCATTTTTACTGCATAACTGTCTTGTATATTGCTGTGATGTGATGTTTGACCTAATTTTATATTATCAATCAATCAATCAATCATACCCAGTGTAGTCCCACCAACAGCAAAGCTATAAGTAGGGTCTGGGGAGGGTGGGATGTAGGCACACCGTACCTCTATCCAAAGGGATAAAGAGGTGGCAGACCCTCAGCTCTCTGAGCTACCTGTTGTGTAATTGGATTATCTGTTATGTAATTGGATTATCTGAGCTACCTGTTGTACACAACATTTAAAATGTTTAGGTATTAAGCTAATTGATTTAGGGAAATAGTGTGATCATAAGCAGTCATTAGGTTTGTTTTGAATTCTGCATAACTGTTTTGTATATTGCCGGTTGACCTAATCTTGCTTCATTGTTCCATAATTGGATTATTTGAGCTACCTGTTGTTTACAACAGTTGAATTGTGATTAGAGATTTTGAAATGTTTAGGTATTAAGCTATAACTGATTTAGGAAAATAGTGTGATCAAAGGCAGTTATTAGGTTTGTTCTTTTGAATTAATTTATACTCTTAGCTACTTCAGTATTGAATCCAATTTTGTGCATAGTTATTTGGTGTATTCATGTTTGACCTAATTTTACTTAAATTTTCCGTAATTGAATTATTTGAGCTACCCTGTTGTTTACAACAGGTGAATTGTGATCGAAAATTTTGGAATTATTAGGTTTTAAGCTATAATTGAGTTAGGTAAATAGTGTTATCAAAGGCAGTCATTAGGATTTGTTGATTACTGATAGATATTGATGTGATAAAACTCTGGTACAATCTTGTTATCTAACAAGCTATGCGATTAACTAAAATGTAGATGGAGACGTTACTCCTGTCAAGAGCCAATCAAGCTCTTCTGGATCCGTTTTACCTTATGTTGGTGTTGCTAGTCTCGGAGCCATATTATTTGGATATCATCTAGGGTAAATAACTTTATACCTTATGATTTATTTATTTCTACACATCATCAAAGTTTAACGTGACTAATAAGTAACATTCATTCTGACTTGTTTCAGTGTGGTCAATGGTGCACTCGAATATCTTGCTAAAGATCTCGGTATCGCTGAAAATGCAGTTCTACAAGGCAAGATTCACCAACTGTTGTGATTATAACTCATTTACATGTGTTATACAATTGTTTTTTATGAATGGTTTTATTGCAGGATGGATTGTTAGTACACTTCTTGCTGGTGCTACTGTTGGTTCGTTTACAGGGGGGTCTCTCGCTGATCAATTTGGAAGAACAAAAACCTTTTTACTGGATGCAATTCCTCTTACTGTTGGAGCATTTCTCTGGTTTGATATCATTTCAAGTTTTATTATAATAATTGTTTATAGCCTTACAAACGGACTGAACGAACACGAATGGAGCATGTTCGTATTTGTTTGTTTAACTTTAATCGAATAAACAATTGAACGCAAACTATTAAACGAACAGGGTTTCTTGTTCCTGTTCGTGAATGGTTCACAAATGTAAAAGAACAGACATAGTTGAACATGGATGAAAAGCATAACTGAACTAAAACTAGTTTAAAGTAATTGGAATAACAATGTGTTGGGCCTAAAAGGTTATTAAAACTATATTAAGTAGTAATAGGCCAAAAAAATTTTCTAGAATATATTAACAAGTAAGCGAATGAACTTGAGCAAACGTAAACTAGTGAACAAAAAGGAATGTAAAAAAACGAACATAAACGGATTTAAATGAACAAACAAGACATGTGTTCATGTGCCTTTGCTTATCTGAATGAACAATATTTGAGTTCGTGTGCGTCTGTTTTTTAATAAACGAACTTCTTGCCGAATGGTTCACGTCGGTTCCTTTCAGGCTTAATTGTTTAGATGATAATGGATGCGTCTAAATATGTAATGTACTTTTATTTTCCAGTGCAACGGCTACCAATGTACAGACCATGATAATTGGTCGGTTGCTTGCTGGCATTGGAATTGGGATTTCATCTGCTATTGTCCCTCTATACATATCTGAGGTAAACCTGCCACCTGTCACAACTTATTTCTAACTTTCTGACTTTCTGGCAAACAACAGTTTTACATTTCTCACATTATGTCTTTTGTTTTAGATATCACCAACTGAAATTCGTGGCACGCTTGGATCTATCAACCAACTGTTTATTTGCATTGGAATCCTTGCAGCTTTGGTGGCTGGACTACCCTTAGCTTCCAACCCCTTATGGTGATTTACCCATGTTTGTACTAAAAGTAAATTACGCTCTCGTCCCTGAGGTTTGGCCATTTTAACCCTTTCAGTCCAAAAAGGAATCTTTTGCAATATCATGCCCTGAGGTTGCATTTCTGTAAGCATTTCAACTCCTAGTGCTAACGCTGTCCCAAAATGCTTTAAAATCCTCTAACATGCCCCTCACATGAGGGGCATTTTAGTCTTTTTTACGTGATGGAATGGTTACAGAACTGCAACCTCAGGGCATGATATGTCAAAAGATTCCTTTTTAGACCGAAAGGATTAAACAGGCCAAACCTCAGGGAAGAAAAGTGTAATTTACTCTTGTATTAGTTATAGTTATACTATTAAGGTTTATTTGTTTTTAGCCCAATAGGCCCTAGATATTATCTCACTTATTATTACAATTTCATTTTCCAGGTGGCGAACGATGTTTGCAATATCAGCTATCCCGTCTGTTCTATTGGCATTAGGAATGGCAATTTCACCAGAATCTCCCCGTTGGCTTGTTCAGGTAAACTAGTTTGTTGTGGGCCCACTTTTGTATTAGTTAGTGGGGCGTGAAGAATTAGTGAAGTGAGAGTGTTTACTTGCAGCAAAAGAAAATTGACCACGCTGAGAAAGCGATTAAAACATTATACGGTGATGGCAAAGTTGTCGAGGTCATGGCTGACTTAAGTGCATCTGGTCAAAGTTCAGAAGAACAAGATGCTGGTTGGTTTGACCTTTTCAGTGCCCGATATTTCAAAGGTAACATCATTACATAATTGCATAGAGGCGTGCATTGTTCGGTTTGGGTCGGTTTTGGGCTCATACAAAACAAAAAATCGAAAATTTAGCTTTTGGTATTTTGAAAACCATGCGGCTTTGGTTTTTGGTTTTCACAATGGGTTCGTTTTTTTATTTTTCAGTTCTTGGTTTTCACTGTGGGTACGATTTTGTTTTTTTGGGTTTTGGTATTTACATGGTTTTGGATTTTTCTGTTTGGCCATGCTTGAATTTTTTTGGGGGAAAGATTGTCCAAAACATAGTTACCTAATTCGCGGTACGCCACGGTACGGGTTCGCGAATCGGGTACGCAATTCGTAGATGCTTACGTTTTCGGTTCGCGGGGGTAGGTTCATTTCGGTACGAACCGGTACAAACCGGTACGATGTACCATGTATTTCAATTCGATGTATTCGTTTTATACTAAAGTTCAAAATATAATGCCTTTCATATATTTATTAATACTTGCAATTTAAAGTTCAAACTTTGAAACTTCAAATATAAGTTCAAAAATACATAATACTAGAGTCTAGATGCGGGTATAAGTGCTAGTAAACTGCGTCTTTGCAATGATTGCAGGTCCATTTTTTCGAACCTCCCGGATTCTTACTATTTCCTGTTACATTCAACACATAACAATTATTTTAGTGATAACAAACAACTTGAAGTGAAACTAGTAAAAAACCTACTGTTTGTCAAACATACATTCAAAATAATATATTCATACAAGTGAAATAACAGTAGATGGAAGATTACTGTATAAAGACTAATAAACATATTTCATACATTCAAAATAACCTACTGTATTCATACATTGAAAATAATAAAGACTAATAAACATATTTCATAGTGTCAACCATAACAGTAGACATTTTCTATAAATATGATAAATACAAATTCATAAAGTGATAAAGAGATGTGGAGGATGAAAGATTACCTGCACCAAGGAAGACCACTTCATCAATGAGTGGTTTACTAGCATCTTTGATTCCTTGACTTCCGGTAGCAGCAGAATTTTGGCTTCCATTGAACACTACTTCATCAATTTCTTGAACATCATCGACCCCTTCCGTCTCACTTACGTATGTTTCATTCTCTCCCTGAGTATTAGGCCGTTGTTTTCCAAACACCATCCCAAAACCTTACAATTGGAATTCAGATTGCTAAAAGATTGGAATTGTGTTTTAGGAATTTTAGGAAATTGGAATACATGTGAATCGTATATGTATATGTAATGTAATTACTGCACAAGAAATTACCGCCAAAAGTACAGCGCCCAAGAAATTACCGCCAAAGAATTACCGCCGATCCAGTTACGTATGTACCATTTAGATTTGGAACGGCGATTTTAAATGCGTAGGTTTGCCGAATCGGGTTTAATCGGAACGCCGAATCGGGTTTCATCGGAACGCCGAATCGGGCTTAATCAGAACGCCGATCCAAAGCGATTGAATTCGCTTTCGAATTCCGATTCGGTACGAACCGATCCAATACGAAATTCGCGGCAAGGTGAGTGAATTAGGTAACTATGGTCCAAAATAATGAATTTGGGCATAATTTATTTTGTTAGTTAGGACTAATTGATTATTACGCTTTTGGGCCTAGAATTCAGGCGTTTTAACCATGAATTGATTTTTTTTTATAAATTACTAAGCATTCAAAAAATATGTTTTTTAACTCATATATTTAATTACAAAAGTCGGTTTTTACAGGTTCCGTTCGGTTATAAAGTCGGTTCTTTTGGGTTTTGGTACGCGCAAAACTGAAATCGAACCAGAAATTCGGTTTTTAGAGAAACATTAAACCAAGCCGTCGGTTTTGGGTTCAGTTCGTTTATGCCAGTTATTTCGATTACGGGTCGATATTTCGGTTTATGCACATCTTTATAACTGCATAAAAATGACACCATGTTATTTTGTATTATTACACCTTTTGTTATTAGATCATGTGATATTGACATATATGTGTATGGCAGTTGTGAGTGTTGGTGCAGCTCTCTTCTTATTCCAACAGCTGGCTGGAATAAATGCTGTCGTGTACTATTCAACCTCTGTGTTCCGGACAGCAGGAGTTGCATCTGATGTGGCAGCCAGTGCTCTTGTTGGGGCTGCAAATGTGTTTGGTTAGTCGCCCTTTTGTTTACAGTCTTTCCGATTGACAGTTATAACTTGTAACTCACAATATCTTGATTTCATTGCATTTTCAGGCACAATGATCGCGTCTTCTTTGATGGACAAACAAGGAAGGAAAAGTCTTTTGATCACAAGCTTTTCTGGAATGGTATAATATATTGCTATGCGCTTATTATATCTCAAAATCTATTCTACATTTTGTAATAATTGGTTTTATTTTGTTCTCAAGGCTGTTTCAATGTTGCTGCTCTCACTGTCTTTCACTTGGAAAGTTTTGGCACCATATTCTGGACCACTTGCTGTTATCGGAACTGTTTTGTATGTTCAATCAACTCAACCTTATCTCGGGTTTAAATGAGCCAAGCTGGGCTCGGGCTCGGCTTGTTTTGAGCTCTAGTTCTAAAGCTCTAGCTCGGCTCCTTCACTATTTATTTACTATTTTTTATATATTATTTACTTATTTACTTATAATTCTTATATATAACATAATATTTGTTATTTAGTTGTTTTTATTCTAGTTTTATTACTTTATACATAGTAATACTTAAAAGTAAGAAAATATATTCATTATATTAAATAAAAGTTATATAAATAATAGGCTTATTTAGGCTCGTGAGCAAGCATGAGCTCAATAAGTGAAGCTAAATCTTGGGGCTCGTTTATTAAACAAGCTTTTTTCTAGGCTTAGGTTCAATCTTGATCTCGTTTAAGCTCGAATTAGTGAGCCGATGTTGAGTAGCTCACAAGCAGCGTGGCTTGTTTGCATGCCTACTTTTAGCTAATTATATGACAAAACATTATTCATCGACGTTAACTCTACAGGTACGTGCTGTCATTCTCTCTTGGTGCTGGCCCCGTCCCAGCTCTTTTACTACCTGAGATTTTCGCTTCCCGAATTAGAGCAAAGGCAGTTGCTTTGTCACTTGGAATGCATTGGGTAATTAATTTAGATTTTGCTCTTATCAGTCCACATGATTAATATTTACCAAGTATTTTATACATTTTACTTACAAATGGTGTTACATTTTTGTTGAGCAGATATCAAACTTCGTGATCGGCTTGTATTTCTTGAGCATTGTGACTAAATTTGGCATAAGCAAAGTGTACCTGGGATTCGCATCCATCTGTCTTCTTGCTGTTCTGTACATAGGCGGTAATGTTGTTGAAACAAAGGGCCGATCGTTGGAGGATATTGAGCGTGAACTCAGCCCCGCTACTTGAGAGTATTCAGTTTTTAGGTGTTGATTTTGGTGGGAATAATAAGGTATAGCTTTTGGCTTTTACAGCTCGTTAATTCTGATGGAGGCTATAGTTCTACCTGTCAACTTGTTTCATTTTGTTCTTCGTGTTCTAGATACTTACCCGCATTGTAAATTTATGGGTATTTTCTTTTTTGTTGAGACTTGGGTTTTCAGTATCTATTTATCAATCTTCGATCTTTTGTTTATTAAAAAACGCCTCGTGTGTGGTTCTTATCAATTGAAGGATAACAAATTATCATCATATCACTCGGTTCACAAACTATAGATGCGTTTAACCGATCATAGTCACTTTATATAGTCGGTTATTAACTTTTGTTTAGGTAAACCTTTAATATATGTTTGAAAATTTTAATGCGGTAAATCAGATTACATGAGATGGAGATATGGTTTATTATGTGTTGCAAGTGTTAAGAGTGTCAAAATTAGTATGAGCGGTTAACATTTCATCTCAAGAAGGCTCGCTCAGGTATTGAGTAGGTTTAAACGCTTATAAAAAAATTATATAAAATGCGGCTACCATATAAGAAAATGAAAATGTTTTGATGGATTTCTTAAATTCAAACCAATAGAGTGGAGAGTTTGCACAAGAAGTTAAAACTACACCTGGACTTGTCAAATTCAATTTGGTAATATCTGTGTCCTATATTCATAAAAATTTAAGGTCACAAGATTCTTCCAAGTACGACAAGATCCATTTAAAATGGTGAGTGTTCGAACATGCATTCTGTGTAGTCATGTTGTCTTTAAAAAGTAATTCTATTGCAATGGGACCTAAATTGATTACAAGCTTCTTATCACTAACCATTTCTCATTAATCAATCATGTATTTCATCAGTTGACTTTTCTTTCTTGAATCTTGATTTGTTGAATATGAGTCTAATATACAACCTCTCACACCAATCAATGGTATATGTTTTGTCCACGAGTAGCTCTCTCTGCTTGATTTTGGGTAGAATAAAAAATATGGAGATAGAGGTTGGTTAATCATTAATGTTATAGAGGTTTAGGGTTTCAGATGTGATGAAGTATTTCGTCGAAAGACGAAACAGCAAAACATGTAGACATGTGGTGATATTTTAGAGGTCATTATGTTTCGCCAAGGCGTGAGCTGAAAACCGAAATCAAATAACCGAAAAAACCGAACCGAAGCATTAACCGGAGGTTAATTTTCGAAAAATTGATTTTTGGGTTTCGGTTTGGTTATCCATTTTAAAAAAACCAAAAAAAAACCGATTAATCGAACCTATGTTTTCTACGTGTTTTTTTAAGATGTTATGATCAGAAACAAAACACCAAAACAATCTATCGTTGACGGTGATAAAGATTATGAAGATTGAATATAAACTTTGAAGATGAATAAGATAATGAATGAAGATTCAGGCTAAACTTTTAGTGTTTTTTAATTAATAACTTTTTAAAATTTACTTTCTACTACTTAAACAACTTTGTATTTGTTTGGTTCCACGTAACACCTGCATATTTTTTGTATTTTGAATTCAATATTACGAGATACTTTGAATTCTTTTTTTGTAATGTCTACTTACAATATAAAAAAAATTAAAATAACCGAATAATCGAAAACTGATCGGTTGGTATTATAAAATAACCGATAAGCTTCGGTTTGAGTTTCACCCAATAACCATACCGTACCGAACCGTGTTCACTCCTAGTTTCGTCTTCAGGATCTGACGAATTAGAAAGACTATTTTGGGTATTATGTATAAACCATGGCTAAAGTTAAAAAATGACCGGATAAAATGACTAATTTTGGAATTTTATCTTTCAAAATATACATATAAATTCTAATCCCCGATTTGTACAAGATGCTTCCAAAACCAAAGTCACATGCCCTCACACTCTCTCCCTCCTAATTTATATCGCCATCTTTCTTCCCCACCCACTCCACTTCCCTTTGTCTTTTCAAATCCTGTCAATACCCCACCAGCCGCCGGAATCTCACCGTCACTACTCATCGGAATCCATCACTTTCCGATGGATAACAACACCCACCGCTTCTTAACCGAGACCACCTGGTACAACCTGATAGTCCTCGGAACTCTACTGCCGGACAAACTGTGGACCCCACTCCCACACTTTGTTCAAGGCTGGCTCCGTTGTTACATCGCCGGAACTCTTCTTTACCTTGTCTCTGGCTTTATTTGGTGCTTGTATATCTACCATGTTAAGCGGAATGTTTATGTTCCTAAAGGTTAGTGTGTTTGGTTTGAAACAGTTGGATGCACACCAGGTGTTTGATATAATGCTTAGCTTAACTTTTTATTTTATTTTTTCGTAAATTGGAAATAAATAATTACACAAGCGGAATGTTTATGTTCCTAAAGTTTAGTGGTTTGGTTTCAATTAGTGGGGTGCACACCATGTGTTTGATAAAATGTTTAGCTTTAACTTTTTTATTTTATTTCCCGTAAATTGGAAATAAATCTTGAGCTTGGCTCATTAAAAAGCTAAATCGAGCCGAGCTTAATCAAGCGCGAGCCTAAAAGTTAGCTTGTTTAGTAAACGAGCCCGAGCCCGAGCCCGAGCTTCACTTATCAAGCTTGAGCCGGCTCACGAGCCTAAACGAGCTTGTCATTTATTTAATTTTTTTAAATTATATATTTAATTATTATTAATTAATATATATAATGTTATGAAAAAAATAATAAAAATAACTAAATAATATAAATCATTTGATAAATAAAAATTTATAATACAAGAATAATATAAAAATAATTATAATTATATAAAATATAATTGATAAATAGTAAGTGAGCCGAGCCCGATCCGAGCTTTGAAAATTTGCTCACGAGCCGAGCTTGAGCTTTGAAAATAGAGTTTGAAACGAGCCGAGCTCGAGCTCTGTGTAAGTTAAACGTGCCGAGCTCGAGTCTTGTCGTGCTCGGGCTTGGCTCGGCTCGGCTTGTTTGCACCTCTAAATAAATAATCCCATCTTTTGTGTATTGGCCGATAATAAACCTAAGCGGAATGTTTATGTTCCCAAAGGTAAGTTTTTTGCAGGTTGCACACCAAGTGTTTGATATAATTTTAAAATTTTTGCTTTTGTTATCACTAGGGCTTAAATTGTGAATCGCATATCAAGTTTTTATAAATTGCTGTAAACTTGTATTCGCTCAATTGTTACTTTCCTTTTATGTGTTTGTACGGATGAGACCGGTAAGCTACCTAAAAGTATTGATACCGAAAACAAGTATTTTTTTGGTTCTTTACTTTGTCTCTGGCTTTATTTTGTACTTGTATAGTAACCACATTAAGCGGAATGTTTATGTTCCTAAAGGTTAATGTTTTTGGTTTCAATTAGTGGGGTGTACACCAGGTGTTTGATAAAATGTTTAGCTTAATTTTTTTTGGTTATCTGTCAGTTTTTATTTATGGGTTTGATTTGATTGGATCTTTAGGTTTATGACAGTGATTGGTGAGGTGGCAATCTAGATTCTTGGATCTGATTGCATTTATTTTTGCAAAAAAAATGGAATCAAAAGAGAGTGAAAATGATAGTTTGATTCTTGTTAGGGGTGTAAAATGTAAATGAACATGGCGGCGGCTAGTGAGTAGTTTTTCAAGCTTGCACCTGGCTAGTGTATTATTTATTAATTAATTTTATATACTAGGTATTTTTAATATTTTCAATTATAATTTTGTATATAACGAAATATATATTATTTAGTTATTTTTATCATAGTTTTATACGTAAAAATAGTTAAATAAAAACTATATAGATAACAGGCTCGTTGCTTGTGAGCTGACTTGAGCTCGATAGGTGAAGCTCAGGATCGTTTACCAAGCAAGCTTATTTTTAAGCTCGGGTTCGATTTGAGCTTTTTACGAGCCGATCTCAAGTAGCTCACGAGCGTCTTGGCTTGTTTACACCTCTAATTGTTGCTACCTTAATAAGAAAGAAATTGAAATATTGAGAATTTGTGATGAATGATGAAGCACATACTTGAGTTGAGTCAGTCTAGATTCAAATTCGTAAAAATAATTGCTTTAATATCTTTTATTTCAAAGTTCTACTTTGTATTCTTAAATCTTATAATAGTAGTCAACTGTGGTATTATTTGTTTCTTTAACAATGAAGAAGCGTTAGATTTAAGAGTTAAGAAAACAATTTATTTTGACGCTCAAAAGTCATATCTTTATTATCTTGCAGATGCTATTCCTACTAAAAAAGCAATGTATTTGCAAATATATGTTGCAATGAAGGCAATGCCATGGTACTGTGCTCTCCCTGCAATCTCTGAATACATGGTTGAAAGAGGATGGACCAGATGCTTTTCAAGTATAACTGATGTCGGATGGGCTTCATACGTTTGGTACTTGGCTATTTATTTGATATTCGTCGAGTTCGGCATCTATTGGATGCATAGAGAGTTGCATGATATCAAACCTCTTTACAAATGGCTTCATGCAACTCATCATATCTACAATAAACAAAATACCCTTTCACCGTTTGCTGGTTAGTACCCGGTTTTTTTTTCTTATTCTCTTATTCTTAACTCTTAAGCGTAAAATTGTAAAAAAAAATTAGCATACTTTGTTATTTTTCTTGAAAAAGTTATTCAGCATAATTTTGGTGTATAAAAGTTTTGTATAGTAACCAAACATTGAGTTAACTGTTTGGCAAGAAGTTTGGTAATGTTTGTTTATTTCATAAACGGACGAACATGAACAAAATTGTTTGATCTGTTAGATAAACAAACGAAGATGAACAAATGTCTTGTTTGTTCATTTATGTTCGTGAACATTCGTCTAAATGTTTGCTCATTTAAGTTCGTTTACGTTATATTATTTTCATTAGACATTAGCTTGTTATTGCTTAAGTTAATTCATCAATATTTCACATGAATTTCATTAGGCCTATTACAATTTATTTTATATTTTTAATAACGTTTTAGGCTCAACACATTGTTGTTCACATTTGTTTATATTTATTTTAGCTCAGTTATGTCTCATAGTTATGTTCGTTTATGTTTGTGAACCGTTCATTTATACCGTTAGTGAATGGACATAAACGAACACGTTCATTTTCTTAACGAACAAACATGAAACAAGAAAACCCCGTTCGTTTAATTGTTCGTCTTTAGTCGTTTATTCAGTTAAAGTTAAGCGAACGAACACAAATATGCTTTGGTTGGTTCTTTTACAGGCCTAGTTCATGCACATGTAAAAAAGATGAAAAGTCCCTCAATCCAATTTTGCTGTATTAAAGTCTCCATATACTTGTTTAGAATGCACACTATTGTGAAAAAATAATAAAAAACAATAATCTGCCACCTCTTAAATTTGTCAAAGTTTGATGCAATGAAATTCAACTTTGTTTGAAAAAAAAACAAAACATTTATTTTGATGAATTTAAGGGGTAATGGGCCAAATATTCTTAAGTAATTTTACATAAGAACGTGCATTCTAAGCAAGTATAGAAGCTTTAATGTAGCAAAACAGGTTTCACAAACTTTTCTGTGTTTTCTGACATGTGCGTGGACTTTTATACATCAAATTTATGTTATTATGTTAGTTTTTTTTAATAATATTAACTATATTTTTAAATAAGAAAGTTTCAAGATTTAAATATATAATCACGTGCGCATCTTTTAATTTTTATAACCAGGGTTAGCATTTCACCCTCTAGACGGGATATTACAGGCGGTGCCACATGTCGTTGCGCTATTTCTTATCCCGACACATTTCAGGACACACATTGTGTTACTATTCTTGGAAGCTATATGGACAGCAAACATTCATGACTGCATTCATGGGAAGTTATGGCCTGTAATGGGTGCAGGGTACCATACAATACATCACACAACGTACCGTCATAACTATGGCCATTATACGGTTTGGATGGACTGGATGTTCGGTACCCTTCGTGATCCTTTGGAAGAAGAGGCTAAGAACATATAATAACTACCATTAAAATGGGTGGGCTGTGACTGTTTTTGTTTGTAAATGAACGTGATGGTTGACTTCGTTGACTCGCGTTAGGGAATGTGGAGGTTTGCTTTCCCTTATAGTTGAAATTTTAGACCAGACTGATAGAAGTTTTTAAGATTTGTAAGTGTTTGTCCGGACAAGGTCTATGTAGTTTCATAAATTTTTTGTTTTGTTTTGAGTTGTTTGGTCAATGAAATGTATGATGTTTGATCATGATTCTTGTTACTGTTTAGTTTAGTTTTTTTTTTTTTTTTTTTTTATTTTTTTGAGGGTGGGTGGGGGTGGGGTGTTTAATACGAAGTTTTGTAGTAATACATGTTTCTCGTGGATACATACAAACTGCTATGCAGTCATAAACTAAAATAGTTACATACGAATGAATATAAAGTTTGCCCGCCGTCCCATCCTATCCCCAACTACTAACCTGTCATCATTGAATCCGATGAAGGCGGATTACTTGAATCATCCACCACAATATCGACCACCTCCGGTTTCTGAACACTCAACTCCTCATTCCGAATCCCTCTCAAACTCTCCACCACTTCTCTCATTGTCGGCCTCATATCCTTCTCACGTTGCAGACACCTGAACCCCAACTCCGCCACCAAAGTCACCACCCGCCTCACGAAACCATCATTCTCAAACCCAATCCTCTTATCAACCAACTCACCCAACCGCCCATTTTGAACCCGGTCCATAGCCATGCTAGCCAAGTTAATATCATGCCGGTGCCTGTTCGTGTCAACAGCTGGCAACGATGACAAAAGCTCCATCAATACAACCCCAAAGCTATAAACGTCACTCTTGTCGGTCAACCTATAACACTGATAATATTCAGGGTCAACATACCCCGGTGTCCCTTGTGGGGCCGTCGACACATGCGTAACATTCATCGGAAACAACCTTGACAACCCAAAATCCGCCACCTTGACACGAAAACTCGTGTCCAACAAAATATTACACGTTTTCACGTCACGGTGAATAATATCTGACTCGTGAAGGTAAGCCAACGCGTCGGCCGTTTCTATCGCGATATTGAGCCGTAAAGGCCAACTTAGCCAGCTTGAGCCTGCTAGTTTTCCGTGTAAATGATCCGCAACCGTACCGTTGTTAATATACTCGTAAACTAAAAGAAGCTCTCTACTTCTTCTTGAAGTGCAACCGTAAAACTTGACAAGGTTTTCGTGGTTTAACATCGTTAAAATCTCGACCTCGTTCATGAACTGCTCAACTTGTTTAATACTGTTCTGATACAAGCGTTTAACCGCCACTTCCCGACCATCTACGAGTTTTCCATAATAAACGGTTCCGAACCCACCGTCTCCAAGTTCTCGGGAATCATGGAAACCGTCGGTAGCGGCTTCAAGTTCGGCTTTCGTGAAAATGTGGGTGCCAAAATAGGTGCTGTTACCGAGTTCAGTTGTTGTGGAAGTGTAGGAAGTGATGGTGGTGGGAAAGTTAGTTGAAATGGTTGTTATGCTGTCTTTGGTTTTGGGTTCGTTTTCTTCGGTATCACGCCTTCTTTTTCGTTGCCTGCAGAAAACGAGCCCCGACCCAATCCCGATGGTAGCAAGAAGGCCACCAGTGATAGGAAGTGCTGAAATACCAAGAAAATAAGTCAGAATACTAATGAAGATTAAGGACGAAAGGCGTAATATCCTATATACCCAAAGGACGAAAACTGTGATTTTATTAATATAATATTAAGAGTAAATTACAGTTTTCATCCTTATATGTCAACCTTTTCAGGTTGTCTTAAAACTTAGGTTATTACAAAAGAACATAGTTTATTTTAAAAGCTGTAACAATTTACGTCATTTCCACTAACTTGTGTTACAACTTCTAATAACGTTTTCAAAATGACTATTTTGCCCTTAAACCTAAAGGTCAATATGCAAGTCATGTGTGAAAAGTTAAGTTTTAAACAACTGTCAGTGAAAAGGACATAATGTGTTACAACTTTTCAAATACATGATGTCATTTGTAGTTATATATACATAATAATGAATAAAAACTGTAATTTACTCTAATATTAAGTTATTATATGAAGAAGGTAAGTAATACCTATAGTTAAGGACTTTTGTTTCTGTGAGGAACTGGCTTGGCTTGTGTTAGCCATGGTGCAGCTATCTGCACCCAAAGGCGAACCCGGGCACGCACACGCAGTCTGGTTCGTTCCATAATCGTAAAAACACCGACCGTTGGAATCAGTACACCGGCTGCAACCCATGGTATCGAGCTTCCACTTGACCTCAAACCCTTCTCTTAGAACCTGATCCAACCCGCTCGAATTCACCAACCCGGTGGACCCGAGTGCCATAACCGGAACCGGGACGATCACACTCTTGTTACATATTCCCGGGCCTTGATCTCCGGGTAGCACCAACACTTTATCAAACCCGTTATCATTACACGAAAACATGTCCCCGTGAAGGTTCAAACTATTCGGGCACCCGTATAGGAAAGTGATGTTCATGTAATCTGGAAAGTATGCAAACAGGTTATGATTAATAGTCGTGTTGGTGAAGTCGTGTGGACATATCGACTCGGTTACATCTTCTCTAATGATTTTTAATATTCGAGACGAGTGATCAATGCTTAAAACATTGTAAGTCATGTTGTTCATGTTGATAGTAGGCGAGTTCTTGCCGTTGCAATCGAGCTGGAATCCGGGATACCCACAGTTCTCGGGATCTTGATGTCTCGAGAACGGGTATTGGATCCCAGAAATGGTCCCACACGAGAACGACGTGGCGCAGTTTTTATAGGATTCGTATAGGCTGCTTGAAGCCTGTGGAACTGCAGCCACAACTAGCACGGTTACGATGATTAGAAGCTTCATTGGGGAGTTATTCGATCGTCGTGTTAGACTGTTCAAGCCTTGGTTCTTATATTAATGAAGGTATATTGGTGTGTTGTTACTTTGGTCAACATTATATGCACCTAATTATGCAACTAACTGCAACTATAAATCTTATTTAAGTTGAAAGTTGATTAATATAGGTGAATGTTTGGTGGACTTTTAAGGAAATTTGATCAACACTCTAGTAACCTACACTTGATCTGTCACACATGACACATTAGTCTGTTTAACATGTGGTAAAGATTTAAAGATAAAATCTTGTTGAACAAATTGACCCTAGAAAGTCAAAGAAGGTTCAGCTGCTTTGAGGGGTGCAGCCGTGCAGGAAAATCGTAAATGCCGACCCGAAAACCAAAAAGGCCGATAAATTAAACTGAAATAAAAACTGATAGTTTGGTTTTACGTTTTTTGTAAAGACCAAACCTACAATTCGGTCTTGGTTTTGCATGTAATAAAAAGCAAAAAAGCCAATCCAAACCAAATTTCTTGATTTTCGTTTTATTTTAATCAATTTATAATAAATTAACAAACTGATTTAGACCTAAATTCATTATTTTGGGCCGGTTTTTTTTCCAGCCCAGTTTATTTTTTTTTGGACTCAGATGGGAAAACCGGAGACAATAAACCGAAAAAACCAAAACGAATTGGTTTTCAAAAATTGAAAACCAAAGTTTCGATTTTGGCCCAAAGCTGACTCAAACCAATAAAAGCCCAATAAGATTTCAACCACAAATTCATCTTCAAATGTCAATACAAAGTAGGCACAAGACAGTGACAAAAAGGGGTACAAAAATACAAAAAGAGAGATTTTTTTTTTCTAATTTCATCATGATTTCATGTGACACATTAAAAACAAAAAAAAACAAAGATGATGATGATCATAATCATGCAAGATTACCATTAGTGACAGTTTGCAGTTGCTGCTTCTTCTCCAACATATCAGAACATATCTGGCCCATCATGTGATAAAACAGATTAAGATCAGATAACTGCTCAACTGTCATCTTTCCCATTACAACTCTTGCGAGTTTCTCTCTTTCTTCATTCATCTTCAATCTTTCCATGTATGAAGATGCATTCCTCACTGTTGCTCCCATCTGCTTCAACCTGTTCTCTTGTTGCATACTTAATGCTATATTTGACTGTAACCAATTCAAAAAAAAAATTATATTCATTAGTCAACTGAAGCATACATGAACCGAACGTTCATGAACTGTTCGGTGGGAAGTATGTTTATTTAATAAACGAATAAACATTCAAGACATTTTTTGTTCATTTAATTAAACGAATGAACACGAACACATGTTTTGTTCGTTCATTAATGTTCGTTTAAATTTTATAAAATACAAGTAGTTACTTTTATATAAATACAAACATAAAAGGGGCTCGTTTGAATTATATGTATATGTATATGCATGTGTGTGTGTGTATAATATATATACATATATACATACATGGTTATGTTTGGTCAATTGATTTGCATTCATTTATGTTTGTTCTATTATTAACATTTAGGTTTGTGCGTTTGTGTTCGTTTTTTTTAGATTCTAAAGTCTAAACGAACGAACATGTGGACATGCCCGTATTCTTAATGATCGAACATGAGCACAGAAATCTGTTCAATTATATGCATGTGTTTGTTTGGTTCGTTTACAAGCCTATTGTTGAATGACTGGATCATTAATCATACCTCAAGAAACTCTGCTCCTGGTTTGAGATCAGATTCTTTACGTTGACGATTATTATTATTATTATCGCCTTCTTCGTATAAGTTTCTTGCAAGAGAAAAGCTTCTAACAATAACCTTTCTCTTTTGCTCCAATTCTTTATCAAGTTTCAAAGATGACGGTACCCTTTTTATCGCATTTAGCTTCTTTTGATACGCTACAACTGCCTTCACAAATTCCTGCAACCATGTGACAAGTGATTCGATACGCGATAGCTTGAAAAATCTCTTTTTATAACGAAGAATAAAAGGTTAACGTCATAAAAAACCAATATACTTTCTCATTCACTTAAGAAAATAGTCACTTTACATTTATGAACAAAAAATATTTTGACGAATTTAATGGGTTACAACTTACAAGTCATTATATTAATTTTTTTTTTACTATATTCATTTTAGTCAAGTGTAGGGACTTCAATGTAGCAAAATCGTGTTAAAGAGACATTTTTGTGATATTTTGACAAGTGCATGGACTTTTATATGTCAACAGCACATAAAAGTCCTTGTACATGTTAAAAAAGCGTCCAGCAACCCAGTTTTGCTATATTAAAGTCCCTACACTTGTCTAGAATGTACGTGCTTGTGAAAATATATTTTAAACAAACTTATTATTCCACAAGAATACACTTTTTCGTGATTTTCGAAAAATGTGTAACGACTTTTATATGTTAAAATTATGTTAAGTGACATTTACTTAAAACTGAGAAAGTATATTGGTTCTTATGATATTAACACAAACATAAATCTATACCTTATAGCAGCAGTGCATCCAGGATAATCAAACTCATCCGAATTCGCCTTCCTCATACGCTCCGGATGAAACTGCAACCCCATAATAAACTTACCCTCTTCCGGATTATAAACATCCGGGTCATAAAACCCTTCAACCAACCCATCCGGTGCATACGCCATGGGCTTAAACCGTTGCGCTAGCCTCTTGACTCCTTGATGGTGATAACTATTAACCTTAATCTCCATATTATTATACAAAGACTCCTTAAACCAATGATCCAAAGGTGTGTCCTCAACAATATTAACCACATGCCTATGCCCATCATAATTATCATAGTCCATATGCACCACTCGTCGGTCCGGCACGCATGTTTTCGATAGCTCTTTACCGATATCTTGGTAAAGCGTACCGCCACATGCTACATTTAGAACTTGTGACCCTCTGCATATGCCTAAATAAGGTATGTTGCTTTCTAAGCAATGTTTGGCTAGTGCCAGCTCAATTGTGTCCTTTTCTTTGTCGATGGCGGTGTCGCTGACATGTAACCTTCGGATTTCTTCTAACTCCTCGGTCGATAAGTTTGGCTCGTCGTCTTCGTAGAGTGACGAGTCGATGTCTTCGCCTTCGCAGAGAAGGACTCCGTGGATAGGCTCGAAGCTGTGTAAGAGCGTGTGGACCCCGGCTACACGAGGGACGATCACTGGGACCGCTCCGTACCCGACGATCAGGTCGAGATGATATTCACCTGGTAAGTTAAATGAACAGCATTTCTATCAGGCTTATTCATAAACACCTTATGTGCAACTAAAAAAACGATCTTAAACCGAAAAAATTGAACCAGAACAAAAATCGACGGTTTAGTTTCATGTTTTTGTAAATTGTTGGCATGATCCGCCTATGTACTAGTGTTGTGCATCAAACCGTATAAAACCGATCTGAAACCGAAACAACCAAAAAACTAAACCGAATAAAAAATGTTTAGTTTCATGTTTTGTAAATTGTTTCATGTTTTTTGTAAATTGTTGGCATGATCCGCCTATGTTGTACTAGTGTTGTGCATCAAACCGAATAAAACCGATCTAAAACCGAAACAACCAAAAAACTAAAACTTAACCGAAAAACTGAACCAGAACAAAATTACAACGGTTTAGTTTCATGTTTTATGTTCTTTTTGAAAACGGAATTTATGGTTCGGTTTTGGTTTTGCATGCAACAAAACCTGTAAAAAATGAATTGAATTTATAGATTTTCAAGATATTTTTTAAGTATTTAATGGATATGTAACTCTAATTTCAAATGCGGTAAGGCTCGACGAGCCTAAATGAGCTTCTCATACGAGGCTTAAGCTCAGGCTCTATAGCTAAAGAAGCTTTATTTGAGACTCGGCTATGCTCAAGCTGGAAAGAGCTTGGCTGGTTTAGAGCATTTTATCAGCAGAGCTCAAGTAGCAAGTGAGCGACTTGACTCATTTGCATCCCTACTGAAACAAACCCAAACAAAAAAAAACTAAACCGATCGGTTTTAAAAATTTCAAGACCAGAAGCTTCGGGTTCAGTCCAACACCGACACAAACCGAACCGTGCACATCCTATGTTGTACGTAAAATGAGATTGATTTATCACTACTACTATTACTACTATGATGACGCATCAGATTTTAATTAACGGAGTTTGTAATCCGTTAGTCGGTGGTTTCAACTTATGTGAAAGTTGGGACTGTTGCCAGCCAAAAATGAAAATTGGGCCTGGAAAAAAAAATAGTTGAGACTAATAAAAACCAATTTTCATAATAATAATAATAATAATAGTAATAATAATAATAATAATACATCATGCATGAAAGGAATTGAAGAGATTAAGGAAAATCATTAAAACATTCATGAAAAAGTAGAAACCGATGGAAAATGCAATGATATAATTAATTATTATTATTATTATTATTAATCATATATACAAATAAAAACGTACGTACCGACGAAATCAACAAACTTGTTCTTACGAAGGCTACGTCTAGATACGATGATAACACGAGGTAAGATGTCGGCGAGATCCGAGGTTGACATGGCTGGCTGGGTGGGTGGCTGTGTTTGAGAATCGAAAACGATAACAATAACAATAACGGTGCGCCGCGTAAGGGCTATGAAATATGAATAATATATGTTACTAGCTTATAATATATAACTTAACTTGATTAATATTAATATTATTATTGATGATGATATAGATATA
Source organism: Bidens hawaiensis (assembly GCF_021521415.1). NCBI lineage: Eukaryota > Viridiplantae > Streptophyta > Magnoliopsida > Asterales > Asteraceae > Bidens > Bidens hawaiensis. The sequence goes on along the minus strand of NW_027492251.1, from coordinate 39,110 downwards.
GATATATTTGAAGGTGAGTATGTGATGTATTTATATAGGGCAGGAAATAAGGTGAAAGATGTGGAAGCCACGTGGAAAGCCATATATAGCCTATAGGTGTGCGTGTTGATTCTTGAGACGTCACGTGAGTCGTCAGATCAGATGTAGGGGCAAGTGGTCAGTTTTGAAAACTGAGGGCAGGCTGACGTGGATAGGCTTATGTGGATATTATTATAACCAAATAAAGAGTTTAGCCACCGGTGGAGGCTTTATCCATTTTCTAATTTGATTGATGATTCATTTAGGAAACAACTAGCCCGATCATTTTGGAAGGTGTATTTCAAATTAATTACTCTGATTTACACCATCTCTAACGCAAGAAATCCACAAACAAACAAATTAATTGATTGATTTTTGGTTAATTAATTCGCTATATTCAGTTAATGTATTTGATTTTTATTCTGGTTGGTTAATAACCAAATAAATATGAATTGGATGTGACTCAATGGTAGAGTACTCACTTTACTAGTGACAGGTAAGAGGTTCAAACCTCACTATCACCAATTTATATGGGAGATATGAGGGATGACCCTGGCTTGCCAGGGTTCAAGTCCTGATCTCACCCGGTTTTACCGGCTCCTCGTTGTCGTGCCGTTTGGTGGGCGTGAGGTTGGGTTTTATCCAGAGAATCCCTCAATAGGTGGACCGCTAGGGGCTTCCTCCGTCCGGACTCGTGGCCGGCTCGGGCTACCTTTAGCCAATGAGGGCCGCATACGAAGTACCCGACGTTACTTAGCTGGTCGTTCCGAAAAAAATAACCAAATAAATCTTAGGCCAAAATTTTCACATACATATAGCAATTGACATGAGTTGGTAGTCATATAAAGCATGAAATATCTTAAATGGATGTATAAGTGCTTGAAATACATGCAAAAATGAATATTTGGGTTCATTTATTTCGGTTAACCTAGGGTACAACAAATAACTTGATAACCGATTTTCGGTTAATTTTAGTTCGATTTTGTTGGTTTCCAGGTTGGTTCAGTTATTGCTCACTCGACTCATATCAGATTCTAAATTTCATTCAAAAACATACACTTTTCAAAAGCATCAAATTTTCACAAACTTTATATTTATAACATAGGACATGTAAGTGAGATTGGAGACCCACAAACCAAGTCCATTTTAGGTTTGTGGATTACAAACTTGAGGAGGTGCTGGAAACTTTGAATGAGTACCACAATGGGGAGGTTTGTTTGGGATGCTCTTACATTTTTTAGTAACGTTTTAACCGACATTTCTTACATCTTAGTAAGTTAATTCTCTCTCTCCTTTCATTTTATCCATAGTGCATTATCCAACGTGGTTGTCACGTATTGATGATACACTTAAAGGCTTGAAAGAAGGTTGTTTTTGACTTCAATTTCTATTAATGACGTGTTATTATTATTATATGACATTCGCTTTAACTATTTAAGGTTTACATATTTGTTGATTAATAAAGCTAGTCGTCTTCTTTGATCTATTTCTATTCAACAAAGGTTGTCACCTCACCAAGACCCTCTTCTTCGACTTCATGCTGACTCTTTAAACCACAAGCAAGCTTGAGTATTTGGATATTGTTATACTATTTAAATACACCACCGGTGGAGGCTTTATCCATTTGTAGTTCTTGGATCTATTTTGATTTAAGGGAACATGAACAACTAACCTCTCTTCTATATTGTCTCTTTTTTCTTTTTCTATTATTTCGGTTTTTGTTTCAAACTAATAATTTATATATTATAGATAAAAATAGACCATAAAAGAAGGAAAATGAAGTATTAAACAATATAAATAAGGCATATATATAACTACAAATATCATTTCTATTATTTCATTATTTGTAAAGTTGTATATTAGAAAGTTATGAAAAGGCTGCTAAAACTAGCTTGACTTTAATTCATATTATTTAAAAAGTAATGTATGAATGATACAATTTATAGAAAAACGTCTATGATATAACCATATAATAACTAACCTATATAAGATAAAACCAACACCATTTAACCACTAATGTATCTGAGCTCTATTAACCTAATTTCTCTACGTCCTTTTTTTTGTTTCTTCTCACACAATGGACTTGATCACTCCTTTCATTTACTCAAACACAAACCTAGACACTACGATTAATTCCATCATCTCTAGATTCACAACCCTACGCACCTAGCGATTTGAAGCCATGTCTCGTCAAGTCCTTTCATCTCCTTGCTTGACGGCTTGACCTACCAATCTACCACAAGCCACGACCAAGACCAATAGTATAACTGAATCTGCTTCATACCACCAAATCACCAATACCTCAAGAGAGGCTCAAACTCCGGTCATTTTGGTTGAGGGGAAGATTTATAACGTTGGAGCAATTGCGTTTTTGTTCTAGTGTCAAGTAACCCTAATTAAATCTTTGTAACCAACAGACTAAACGGATATTTGAAAGAATATATCTCAAACTTTATTAAAAGCTTAACATCTTATTACACATAAGTTATCCAATTAGAAACAAGTAAAGACAAAGTAGGTGAATAATACACCCCATCAATTGAATCGACACTATTAAAATGATTTTGATAATCTAATTTATTGTGTGATATTATAAATGTCAATCCTAATATCTATAACATAAATAAAATATGAAATTCACATGTCAAATACTAATTTTTTATGTTCTTTGTTGATAATACTATCCAAACTATTTGGAGCCCCACATTACCTTTTTTATATTGTGCATGTGAAATTAATTTACAAACCAATTTATAACGTGTTTATCTAGCTCGAACATTTGGACTAGTGATACAAGATGTTGGATAAATGTGTCTCTCGTCAAAGTGATAACTGGTAAGAGTTTTAGTTCTGTGAGAGACAAAACAAATGTAATTTAAAAGGTCGTTCTAATTAATCCGGTCCCTAAACATAATTTTGTTGTCAACCTGTTACAACTTCGTCGTGTGAATTTATTTGAACCCATAAGTGATAGATCTAAGAAGAAGAAGCTTTGCTTGAATTCCATAGGTTCGTTATATATATATATATATATATATATATGTATATATATATATTATTGTACAAGGATAATATTTATTTATAACAATCATAAGTTTTTAGAAAATACGTAGTTCTTGACTAATTACTCAATATTAAAAATATACTTTATGGTAGTTGTAAACGTGTTAAAATTTATATTTGATTAACTATTACTTATTTTGGTTTAGTTATGGTTGTTAATGCTCTTTGTTGACTTTTAATCCTATTACCTTTTATTTTAATTTTGGCTTCTAGAGTTCTAGTATTCAAAATATAAACATATTTAAAGGGAAAATTCTTAAATTGGCCATTTTCTAGAGAGAACATGTGTAAACGAATATTTTTCAAGTTTTTTAAAATTTAGACGGATAAGTTAGGAGACATAAAAAAACCGTCCGCGAAGACTGCTTTTGAGATAAATATTTAGTAAGAAAATATGGACATGTCCCTCTAGCTTTTCAAAAATTTGGCCGGATTTTCGGGAATTCTAGCACGTGTCAAAATACAATTGGTTTAGAAATCTCGTTGGATTTTATCACAATATATCGTCTCAGTCCATATTATGTGGGCTATGTTTAGAATATTGGAGAATTTTAGGCTAAAACACATTTTTTTTCTCTAAAAAAAGACTAATTTGGGAATTTTCCCTATTTAAAATTGTTTTATGCACTAATTGTTGATTTAACCCCTAAAGCATTTTTACTTTTTTTTGTTTAATATCTAATTCACTATCTTGATTACTAAACATGTGCCAATTCCAACAAACTGTGCAAGCAAGGTATAGTAGAGTGGTAAATAAATATAAGGTTAGCAATACTAGATAGTTGAAAGCATAAATTAAATCAAATTATGTATAAGTTACGAAAACTATAATTTGCTATGCATTTGTGACAAAAAAAAAATAAAAAAAAAATAAAAGCTGGAAACTACCACGTAGCGTGTCTCAAAACATGTAGGAATTTGCCACTGAAATATGCGTATTGAAAATTTTGTAAGATAACACCCACTTTTCTAGTAGTGGAGCTTGAACCTAGGTCAAACCTAAACTGAATCTCGTCTAGTAAACACGTTCTAGGTCGGGCTTCATATGGCGACTCTCTATTGCTAATGAGCTTAGTTATTATGTTTATAAACATATAAATCGTATTTAAATATTAAATATATAGTAAAAAAACAAATGAAAAATATTAAATATTTATTATAGTAAATATAAAGTTAACATATATATAGACTATAGCTGTAATAAAAATTATAAGAGTAAATTACAGTCGTCATTCTCACTGTATGGCTATATGCTCAAATTTTCCGTTCTAAAGTATAAAAATTACGGTTTTAGTCCCAATTGTTTTTTCAAGCTTCACACTTACCATCCTTCACATGAATGGATTTATTTGTAGAATTTCTATTTTACTCTTAGAAATATACCGACATCTTAAAAAAGTATAAAATTTTCTGTTCAAATACCGACATGATTGGGTGCGGGACGTTCTTTGGGACATCTTAAGGCGAGCTGGGATATCAGCTAAAAAGGAAGCCTCCGTAAACTTCCTTACAGTCCCCACGGAAGGGAGATCCACTCTACGACCGGCAGATTTGCTCGTCTTTGGTTGGGCCGGGGGAAAACACGCTTGTGTTGACCTCACAGAAGTATCTCCCTTAGCTGGTTTGAGGGATAATGGGTTTGTAGCTGGGCAAGCAATGAAAATGGCTGAAACGAAGAAGGTGGAGAAACATGCTAAAGCCTGCGAAGAGAACCAACATATTTTTGTCCCTCTGGCTTTTGATACCTTTGGCTCATTGGCACCGGAAGCTATCTGTTTCCTAACCAGGGTCCAACGGGTTGTGCATAGCAATGTGTCGACTCCAAAGGGGCAGGGGTATGTCTTTAACAGGTTAGGGTTTTGCAATTCAGAAAGGGGTGGCGGTGCAGCTTGTTGTCCGCCTGCCTGCTATGTTGATGTAATATCTATGTTTCTATATAATGAAAGAAGTTCTTAAAAAAGTAAATTAGCATTGTGTGCTACGTTAGAGAGTTTTGTTTTTGTTTGTGACGACAAAATGACTATCAGGTGACAGCCGGCGGTATGGTCTCCCGGGACAACGTCCAAGGCAAGTTTTGAAGTCAACGTGGGCCCAATTAAGACAAGATAGTATAGCCAGAGTGATATAACAGGACTTTTTAAATTTGAAAGTATGATGGTTTAAAAAATACAAGAAGGTCGTTGCTCTTAGAAAATATAAAAGAAAATTTTTTTATAAGCCCCCCATCACCACCACCACCACCACCACCACTACACACACGCACTTGCAGACAAACAAAACAAAACAAAAAAAACCGATACAACACATAATTATGGGGGAAGGCCCACGACACGTCATGAAATCTTTCAAAGGCAAAAATGGAAATTTGTTTAGCCCAAAGTTGTGACATAGGGGCACACCGCACAAAAGGCTTAAATTATATGGGAAACGAACTGTTTTATTTTGACTTTTTGTTTGTAATTAGGGCTATAAATGAGGTGAGTCAAGTCGCTTGAGTCTCAAATAAAACCCGTTTAGTTATCGACCCGAGTTTAAGCATTGTTTGAGAAGCTCGTTTAGGTCCATCCAGCCTTATGTAATTTTAAGTTTTACATCTTTTTTTATTTCTGTGTATTAGTTTACCACTACACAATCGAGCTAGAGGCGAGTTTTAGAGCCTGTTTAAGTTACTACACGAGCTCGAGCCTAAGCATGTTTAAGGTTTTTCTCAAAATACATAAAAAAAACTAAAACTTATTTAAAATAAGTATTAAGTAATATATACTAAACGAGCCGAGCTCAAACTTTAGAAACAAAGCTCGAGTTCTCATAAGTCAAAAACGAATCAACATCAAGCTCGCCATGTTTGTAACTGTTTTGTCCTTTTCATTATTTGTTTTTCTTTTTATTAAAGTTTCTTTTTAGTTATTTATTTGTTAGTAGTTTGTTGGTTTATGTTAATATTTTTCCTAATTGTCCACAATTTTCTTTTACCACGGTTTCCTTATGTTAACTTTTTGTTTATTTATGTTAATTTGATCGTATTATTGATGAATTTTTTAATGCATTCATAAGCTGAGTCGTATAATAAAAATTACTTGTAAGGTTAATTTAAAATATCACTTGGCTGTTTTCAGTATAAATATATGAAAAACACGTAGAGAATAATTATAAAATGTATTTTATTATTATAATTAAAGATATATAGTTATATTTCTCACAATTTTTAACATGTCATCTTAAATAATAAATGAGCCAATCTCAAACGTAACAAATCAATTATAAACCGAGTTTCGAGTTTAGAGAAGCTTGTTCTAGACTAGACTTGAAAACCTATCTAGAATTCTCAACAACCTTTGGAAGCATTAGAGTTATTGGAACATAATTGTTGTAATAAAAAGTATGGGTTGGTGGTGGATGTAATCATGCATTCATACCAACTTGGGTCTCACAAAACTCTTTAAAACATGTTCAATTGACCTTATGAGACCATGAAAGGCCAATGCATAATAGTGTTATATGTTCAACGCATCATCATTTACAATGTTATCTAGAATCTTGGGGATAAACGTTTTATTAATTGTTGTCATTTATCATTGTAAATATCTTTTTAATTCACACCTGGTATGAACATATATATATATTGAACATTCTTTATTTATATAAATCACCAGTTTAAGTAAAGAAGGTAAAGTTAAAAATAAAACTACAAACGTCGTCTACTAGAAAATATTTGAAAGCATATGAATTGTATTCATTGTTATTGTTTTTTATTAATTTTAATATGCATTTTCTTTTTTATGATTCTTGCTCATTTGTTCATTTTCGTTATTTTAAACGACCGAGATGTTATAGGTTAATCTTATACAACTACTAATGAATGTACTACCAAACGAAACGTTAATTCGTTTCATAATATTATTTGTAAAATCGTTTGTTTATTCTATGTTAAAATTATTTTCATATTGACTTCCGTCGCCTCCATCTATTTTCATTAAAAAAGACACTACATTTATGTAAAATCTTCTGTTTATAATACGTTTAAATTGACAAATTGTTCAAATATACAAACATATATTCATATTTGCTTTTTTTTTTTTTTGTCACTAACCTAGTTTATGATTTTAAAAATCCTTAATTTTAATTCACAAATGGTATGAACACAAATATATTGAACATTCTTTATTCACTTATGTAAGTTTCACGAGTATATATATTTAATGCATTTTATTTAACTAGTTACAACATATTTCACATGTACATATAATTAATGCATTTTAACTAGTTACAACATATTTCATGTGTACATATATTTAATGTATTTTACCTATAGCTAGAATGGTTTGTTTTTACATTTAGGGATCTTGACATGACATGCTTTTGCAACCTTTTTCGCATTAGGGGACTTCACATACTTAGCAAATTTCGGATTTTTAATGTAACCACACATGCAAGGCTTCTGCTCCTTGAGCTTTTTACAACATAGTGGTGGCGGTGGCGTACCAGACGTGAAAGATCTCAAGCACGGAAAAAGCTGTGTGGGCTCACATGTCACCGCTGTTGTCTCTGCCATCGTCACTATATCTGTTTCCGCCTTGCTCCGCGTCACACCAATCACTAGTACAACCAGCAATGGAAATGCTATCATGGCTAATGATTTCTTCATCTTTGAAATATTGAATGATTTAGGAAAAAGTGATATTTTGTATGATTTATACATGTTTGAAGTATATACGTGTAGGAATGAAAGTAATAAAACATGCATTTATAATGCATGACCAATTTTGCTATATAGACATAAGTTAGAAATAAAACAGGGATTATGTATTTATGTGACACGTGAATACGAAGGCCATTTTTTTTCCTGATTTTACAATTAATTAATGAAGATTTTTGGTGAGGATTTTAAATTTTATTTTTGATTAGCAATTGTTTCAGAATTAAATTATTTTATTTTATTTTTATTTCACATATATTTTATTGTCATATTGTAAATATTATATGAGTTGTATTATATAGAACAAGATATTAACACGTGAATCAAACAAATTGTGGAAAAACTAAATCAGTTTTTTTTGTTTCTTAAATTTCAAAGTCTAATTGATTTCGTTTTTTATTTAAAAAAAATGAGGTGAAGATTGACGACACAATCGATCGAGAGAATGAAGTTAATGAATGCTATAATGTTTTGATATTTATTAACCAAAACTACATAGTACTAGATTGATATTTAAATGTTCATATTTTCTTAATTACAATACTCAAGTTTAGTAAAAAATTACTAAATGTTGATTGGTGCTTAAAAGTTTCTAAGTTCACCACTTTATAATCCATTGATCCTTATTGGTGACCAACATTTATCAATCCTTTGTTCTTTTGTAACTTTGAAGATGTTAAACTGGCCTGGCGCCTGCCTAGGCTGTGTATGCTAATTGAAATTGCTAAGCTGCTAAGGGGTGGAAAGTAGAGGTGCATAAATCGGGTTTTTCTAATACCCTGGTTCGGGTATGGAACGGTTTCGGGTATGATCGGGTATTGGAAAATCGGGTATTGAAAGAAATCGGGTAGGGTATTGAGGAGAAAAACTCAACCCTATGTACCCGGGTAGGGTATGATCGGGTTCGGTTATTAGAACCGGGTACAACCGGGTATTAATACCTGGTTTTGAATTTATAATTTTTTATACATTTTTTAATTGGTTTAAAATTTAAATTTGCTTTGTAATGTATAAAAATAATTAACCTATATTACAAAAACCATAAATCCACTCAATTACAAATTATTTACTTAGTAATATGCATTTTACAAAAGCTTAAACATAAAAGTTGGGAAGTAAACATAAAAATATACTATAAAAACTCATGTATTATTTCGGGTATTAAAAAATTGGTATCGGGTATCGGGTATAACCGGGTATCGGGTATGACCGGGTACGGGTATTTACGGGTATAAATTGGGTACGGTTCCGGGTACGGGTATTGACCTCAAAATGCATACCCTATCCATACCCTACGGGTAGGGTCGGTTCCGGTTTCGGGTATAGAATACCCGGGTATAAAAAAAGCCGGTTCCGGGTATTTATTTCGGGTCCGGTTCCGAGTACGGGTTTTTTTTGCACCTCTAGTGGAAAGGTCCATTAAAAAGCCCACTTGACTATAAAAGAAGTCCAATTTCTTAAAACATATTACATGGGCTTTATTTTAAATTCTTTTAGTCTACTACCTTTTGGGAAAAATGTTTTTCTAGACGATCGACAACTAACGATTTTAGAGTTTTGTTAGTCATGGACCGTTGTAAACATATACATCTATAGTTGGGACCACCACCAGTCAAGTGTGAATTTGAGACTGTTAAATAACCAATTTGAGACAAAATGGCATACTTGAGATTATTTAAAACCAATTATCCTGGAAAAAAAAAGATGGTTGAGACTCAAATCCGGTTTGGAATTGGAGCCGAACCTGATGTTAAAACCGTTTTGGTTGAACCCAGTTTGGACCCGAACCAAACCATAGGGTTGAAATCGATTTGTAACCAGTAACCATATACCTTGAAACCACCAAATCCTCCCCCCTTAAAAGGGGTTTAAACCTGAACCAGTTTGGACAAAAACCTTGCTTAACCATATTTGACACAACCAAACCGATTTAAGCTCGAACAATTGTTATTTACTGGAACATGCATTCATTGTTGATGAAGATTTATCTGTTTATAATTGTAATAGTAACGAGTGACAGTGTGACACCTTCAAAAGATATTGATTGATTTAAAGATCCATCTTATGTTGGTTTGATGACATATCTTACAATGAATGCATCCTGAACTGCCATATAAATAAAAATGCATATAACATATAGCATTTTATTGTTATTTTTGGCCTTTTCACATATTAATTTTAGGTGGTTGGATGAATTTAACGCATTGATGAGACATTTGTCCGGATGATGCATCTAGCATTCACTTGGGTATTATTGAATATGCTGTCAACTCAGATTTAAATATGTCCATAAACTAGGGTAATGTCCCATTATGTTATGGGAAAATCACGAAAATGACCATCGACCAAGAAGGAAAAACCAAAATAAACACGAGAAACGTCTAATATCTGGGGGTTTCATGAAAAACAAGGGCTTCTAGGTTTTGCATATTTACCTTCAAAATATTACAAGTAAAACAAAATCAACTAGAGTTTTAATTGCTGACTATTTCATAATTCATATAAGTATGGAGTGTGTTGTAAAAATTGTTAGTCGGGCGGTTGGGTGTGGATTAACGATTAATCAGGATTTATCGAGATTAATCGGATCGGACTTTAATGTATATTTTTTAGTTTTATATATACACACTTACATTTTTATATGTGATTTTCAGTTTTATCCATACACAAACATATTTTGGCCAGAAATTGGTTGGAATGTCGCTGGAAACCGCTAGTTTTCACTGGAATCTCGCAAGAAACCGTTGATTTTGGTCGGAATCTCACTGAAAACCACGGATTTTGGTCAGAATCTCGCCGGAAACTGCCGATTTTAGCCGGATTTGATCGTTGACAGATTAATTAGCCGACTAGCCCAAAATTAATCAGTGAAGTGAAGACTAGCGATTAATCAGGGATTAATCGGTTCCTAGTCGGGATTTTGCAACACTGATAGTTGCAACAAGGGGAAAAAAACTAAATTGTTACAGTTTTTATTAATTAAACAGAAAAAATAAGTTTTAATCCAAAAGTTTTTTTTCCATAACAATTGCAACATACACTTATACTTATACAACGTGTATCAGATAAATCATAAAACCCACACGGATTGCTTCAGAACACTCTTATCTAACAATCTAGATCAGATAAATCACAACTTGTGTTGAGTCATATCGCCTCACTTCAAGAATCTGACCCGACGGCATGTCATCGGTATACCCTTTCCTGAAGACACGTTGTCGGTAGAGGCTCCTCGCTAGAATCCGGTGGCAATAGCTAAAAACCGTCATCGTTGTACTTCTCGCCGCTAAAAACCAAAAATTTTCTTCTAAAGTATGTGCTAATTTCCAACTTGATTTCATTCTATGATGAATGATTTGAATTTCTACCAAAAACTTACATATTATATAATATAACTCCATATAATAATTTTTAGTTCACGTTATAATGTTATATAATAATAATATGTTTGCATTGTTAGTGTTTTAATAATAAGATTATATGTTTACATCTTATATAATATTAACTACACTCCAAAACAAAACAAAACAAGTAAAAGTGTTATATATATCATCATATTAAGCACACCAACACCCAACTTTGTTACATTAACAACACAAACATTCACTCACCTTACATCAGTAAAGTAAACAAATTGCATGCATGTTACTCCGTACAATTTATTTTACCATATATATTCCACATCTCATATTACCATGCAAGTCCATAACATTATTTCTTTCTAACACTGTGGAATAGTAACACCACACTGGCTAGCAACCCTCTGTGCGGTTGACGGGCTAACAAACTGGCGTAGGCTCGGGTTCTTAAGGTATCCGCAGAAGCATGGCCTCTGCTCCCTCATCTTACTGCAACAGGCGCTAGATGGCGCCTGAGACGACGAGATTGCCCCCGCACACGGCACAAGTTCCATGTAGTTGCATGTTACCGCCGTGGTTGCGGGGATCTCGCCCATAAAAATCATCATGGTTGCAGTTAATGCAACCATAAAGGAGACCATGGCTAGTGCCTTCATTTTGGAATGGGTTAATTTTTTTGTATAAAGTGTGGTGTGACAAGTGAGGGGTTGGGGCATGATTTATATAGACCATTGGACACAATGGTAGTTGAAGATATTAATGGTTGACTTGACACATGTTGTTAGATATCATATATTTAGACAAAGATGGAATATTAATGCAAACATGTGGTATTTGTTTTGTCTTTGTGTGTTTTAAAACAAGGATACTGTTAACATTTGTATAAAACTTTTGTTATTATTGTTTGTTCATGATTTATATGTTGGCAACATATATCGACATCAAGGTAGTGCCACAAAAAGTTGTAAATGGCCACTTTACTTTAGCGGTGAAGGTGTTATGCTCGTTGCTTCATACAATGGTGATAAGTGATAACCTTCATCTATGTCGAGCACTAGGTACTTTGAGTCTAAGGTATTGTTTGTTTTTTCAGTGATAAAATGCATGCAGTCTGCGGACCAAATTTGCAGGCATCTACAACAGAAGATAGGGATGAGCAAAATTGGTACCGGTACCGAAATTGGTACCGTCGGTACCGAATCGGTACCAAAGTTTTAAGTTTCGTGATCGGTACGGTACCGGTATTTCCCGATTTTTTACCCTCGGTACCGTCCCGATACCGAACCGAATATTTCGGTACCAGTACCGGTACCAATAATTAGTGATTTTCGGGATAGGGATTTTCGGTACCGGTACCGGTTACCGGTACAGTCAGTGGCGGATCCAGAAATATTTTTCAGGTGGTGCACTGTTTTTAGATACTTCAGTTTTATAGAACGGATATAAAAAAAATTTGGGTCGGTTCAATGGTTCGGTTGCACATTTACTAAATACAAGCCTTCAACAATCAAAACTAATTTCAACAATCAAATTTGTGACATCTATACTATAATCTATTTGTGCTGAAAATTCATTATGTTTTTGTAGTCATCCAAGTGGGATTGTTCATGGTCGGTTTTGATGGTTTTTATGTAAAACCGTGAGGCAAGCCGTTAGTAATGGTTTTTTATTATAGAAAACCGAAACGTTAAAATTTAAAACCGAACCATTACTAACAATTTGGTTTCATGGATTAGATTTTATTTCACATTTGTATAAAATGTATAAAGTATCATATAAAAAAGCTACATGCAAGTTGTTCAAGCACAAGAAAACAAGATGTACAAAGTAACTATCTTTACGAAGATAGATATGTGCATTTCAGAAGTAGTAAAAAAATTAAACAAATGCCCAACTTCTAGAATTGAACATGAGACATTCACCTTAACAACCAAGGCCTTAGCCACTCCACCACTTTTCTAGTTTTGTTAAGCAATGCACTCCAATTTTATAAGGGGGTGCACTCAAGATTTTATATATAGCATTACGCTATTATTTTGAAACTCGGGTGGTTCCCGTGCACCCCCTACCTCCAAGGTAGATCCACCCATGGGTACGGTACCGTGCTCATCCATAGCAGAAGAGGTAGACCAAACATCTGAAGTCTGCAAGTAGAATACTGTTTGTTTTTTAACGTCTGTGGACTGCTAAAATAAACAGAAGTTTTTAAATAATCTAAAAATTAAATAAAAAAGACATTCAATATATAAGGCCTAACTATTTTTATACCATTCAATACCTTTTTTTAAAGGCTCTTTTTTGTTTTTTTATCAAAATAATTTGAGAATTAAACATTTTAATAAAAATATGGATCATATTTTCTAAAGTAAAAACCATAAACAATAAATGCATTTTAAACTAATAAAATAGTATGTAAGTATTATTTAAAATTAACCAATTAGAATATAATTAATTATTTCATTAGGCATAAAAGATTGAAGTTTATGCATCATTTATCATATTTTTTAGTGTACTTTTTAAAATAATAACTAAAAATAGAGTAAGTGTCATTTAAGTACCTGTGATTTAGTTAACTACGCAACTTTAATACATATTCTTTATTATATGCAAATGGATACCTCAGTTTCAAAAAATTTGCGTTTTTAGTAATTTTTTCTAACCCCGTCTATTTTTTTCGTTAAGTCAGGGATAATTTGGTAACTTCGTTATTTTCTTTGTTTTTTTCTTTTCTTTTAAACGCTTATAGCTTGTAAACCCTAGATCCCCAAATCAAAACATCAAAATCCAAATCCTAAATCCCCAAATATCGTAAATATTTAAACCCTATCATGATATGGAAAAAGGGTTTGGGGATTTAGGATTTGAATTTTCATGTTATGATTGTGGATTTGGGGTTTACAAGATATATGTGTTTAAAAGAAAAGAAAAAAAACAAAGAAAATAACGAAGTTATCAAATTATCTCTGTTTAACGGAAAAAATAGACGGGATTAGAAAAAAATACTAAAAATGTAAGTTTTTAGAAACGAAGGTAGCCATTGCACAAAATAAAAAATAGGTACTAAAGTTGCGTAGTTGACCAAACCACATGTACTAAAATGACACTTAACTCATAAAAATATTATCTATCACCTCATCTTCTTACTTTCACAACCCCAACTGTTACTTTCCAGTTCCTTCGTCAAGTTTGTGTGAGTATGCCCTACTATATTATTTTCACGTTTCTTAGTTTGCTATGATAACTAACGTTTTGAAGGGTCCAACCGAAAAAAAAACTAACTTCGTCAGAGACATCGGTACTAATGAAAGTTTTGGTGGCCGGAGGCAACGGAACCCCCCGGACACTCATGTAGTTCCGTCGCTGGAGGCCGACGAGCAGCGAGGGAGGCGGAGGAGCGGCGGTGACCGGCGTAGGTGTGCAGCGTGGTGGCCGACGGAATCAGAGGTGGAGGGGCAGCAGTTGACAAGATGTTAGGGTGAAAGATGGGGGTTGTGTGTTTCTCAGGTTTAAGAAGGGCTGAATGAAATAAAAGATGAGAAGATGCAAGAAGATGTGAGAAGTGGTTGGTCCATGTCTGCCGTTGCAAAATATGATTCCGTAGCTAAAATCCATAGCAAGTAAATTAGCTACGAGACTTGTACCTACGAACCAAATTCGTAGCAAATCCGTAGCAAAATGAGTGTTAGCTACGGATTTGCTACAGATTTGCCCGTAGCAAATACCTATTTTTGTAGTAGTGAGAGGACGCGCATACCTTTTTTAATAAAATGTCTTCCGAAAAACAAACAATCTACAAAAATTACAAATCTGCACGTGGTTTGCGCAGCGCAGACAAAAGATGTCGGAAGAGCTAAAAAAACACCCCTTAAGCCTCCCTCATAGCGGAGGTTGATAGTGTCTTTGGCTGCATCAAACTGTTGTCTAAAGGAACTTGTGTGGGTTTGACCGTTTAACATATTTTGAATGCTCTTTTAATAAAACTAGACGAGTGCCCACGCGATGCAGCTGTTCTTTAAATGCGGACTCTATTAATCACGTAACAATTATAAGTGTTTATGGTTCGCTTTAAAACCTTGAAACCCTTTAAGTTTTTCGTTTATAATATGATCATGTTTTTAAAGATAATAAAATCGATTACACACTATCTTAATAAACTAAACAAATTATTCCAGTTATTAATAAATTTAAAAACACATAGTTTTAGATAAATTATTTTTAAGTTTTTTTTTCTTTTATAATATAATTATAGTTCTCCATTAAGCTCTTAGTGCTCCATTGAACCTTCTTTGAGGACCTTTGTGCCAATGAATTTTTAGGTGTAATATTTTTCTACCATGCTATCACTTCATTGGTCCCTTTTATAGACAACGAAGGTAATTGGGGACAAAAAATAGAGGTTGTAATGAGTAGAAAAGAGGAGTGGAATGAGCGCTTGTAACTGCCTTCAATATCTGAGTGAGCATTTATAAGACATGATTTTAATTGTATATATTAGTATTGATGTTCCAGGCCTGACTCACTCAGAAATATCATCAAAAATGAAACCCACTAATATGAATTATGAAGAAACTCCATTAACTTAGGTTTTAAATATAAAATCATAAGATTTCAAGCCTGAATCATCCCATTCATGTCCTTAAAAAAGGGATGCAAGTTGTTGTAGTGGAGTACTTAATGTGGGCATTATAAAAATCAAACATATATTTTATTTTAAATTATTAGTTAGTTCATTATCGATAATTTTTTTCTAGTTGTCATCCCACATAGCTAAAGTAAAAATGTGAGATTAATAAAATCTAATTTGTCTTGCTCATGTGTACTATACTGCAACTCTTTTGTATCAATTGGATCATGATTCTTGGGAAATTTGGATCTTTGAATTGAAACTTGTAAAGATCTAAATGCAAAACTGAAGCCACCATAGGTTTAGGGTGCTTTGGGGTGTTCAAAGTAAACTTTTTTTATTTAAAAAAGTAGTTTAAAAAAGTTTTCAAGGGTTTTGTTAAATTCTTATGTTATTTATTTTGGTTATTCTAACCCTTCTTTGTTCTTACATTGACTAACAATGTGTGGAGTGGGTGAGAAAAGCATCTCAAGATAGGGCAAAACATATGCAAGTAATGCGTGTTTTAAAACACTATAAAACAAAAACAAAAGCCTTTTATTAATGGACTTATTCTTGGAAATCTAATATGGTTTCGTTATTCATCTATACGTGATACTCTGTCAGAACACATGGTGTGAGTAATGAATTTACGGATAGTTTTAGCGAGTGATCACCAACACATTGCCAACGCTATGTTGGCGTCGAAGCCTAGTTGTATAGTATAACAGATTACCGATGAAAATATAACGACAGATTAAAACAACTACTGTAGTCACTCAATGGTGGATTTCACCATCCGAATCCGTCACTAGTTTTGATTTCCACAAAAAGAAAGTAAATTTTCTAATGTATGCACAACATGGATTGATAGCCTACACAAATATTACAATTATTCTAAATATATTTTGTAATAAGTTAAGTATTTCTACAAGATATATAAAATTTGGAAAACAACAAAAAATTGACACAAATCAGAAAAAAAATATCATCATTATTATATCTATCTATCTATAATATATATATACGAAAACATAAAAATCCTAGGTGTCACGATATGGCCTCTCCCATTTTTTGGAGTCACCGGATTTGCTTGATTTTTAAATGGAGGTTTCTCATACGTACATTTGACCCAATTCACGTGTATGAGTCTTATCAAACTCAGATATCTCTTAAACGGGTTATAACATCTTATTAAATTAAAAACTAATCTCACCAAATATTTAATACAAAAATCCTATAAAGTAGGAATATACCAAAAATTAATATATAATTTATTTAAAAAAAGATATATATTATTTATTATTAAAAAAACAATTTTATAGTAAAAAATATACACGGGTCTCGGATCTCATCAAACTCATATAGCTTTTAAACCGTGTTATAACATCTCATTTATTTGTGAAACAATTTAATATTAAACCATAAGCATATTATTAACTTTCATACAATAAAAAAATAAAAATTCAAAAAATAGATAAATATTAAAAATAAATAATATAAAACAACCCCGTAATACGGGGATAAAAACAAGTAATATATATAAACGAAGACATAAAATCCTACGTGGTCTCCTTTTTTTTGGAGTCACCAGATATGCTTGATTTTTAAATGGAGGCTTCTCATGCATTTGACCCGAATTCATGGGTATGAGTCTTACCAAACCCATATATTCCTTAAACGGGTTATAACATCTCACAAAATTAAAAATTATTCTCACCAAATTATTTATGTGAAAATCCTATAAAAGAGGATATAATAAAAAATAATATCTTATTTATTTTAAAAAAGATATATATATTATTTAAATAAAAAAACCAATTTGATAGTAAAAAAATAAATGGGTCTTGGGTCTCATCAAACCATAAATATATTATTAATTTTCATAAATATTATTTATAATTAAAAAACCAATTTCATAGTAAAAATAATAAACGGGTTTTGGGTCTTATCAAAACCATATAGTTTTTAAACAGGATTATAACATCTCATTTATTTGTAAAACAA
The DNA here is from genome assembly GCF_021521415.1 of Bidens hawaiensis. NCBI lineage: Eukaryota > Viridiplantae > Streptophyta > Magnoliopsida > Asterales > Asteraceae > Bidens > Bidens hawaiensis. The sequence continues at coordinate 21,364 of NW_027492251.1, read as the reverse complement.
TTTATCATCAAACCATAAGTATATTATTAACTTTCATACAATAAAAAAAAATATAAATTAAAAAATAAATAAATATTAGAACAAACAATATAAAACAATCCAATAACTAATATTTCATATAGTGGTCTATAGTTCAATAATAGGCTTATAAGCCGGCCTTCGCCTTGTTTTGGGCCATCTCAACTTTGCTTCTTTTATTTTATTTATATGCACTTTTGTTTGGTTATAACTTGTAAGTTGTAACATATATAGTACATCATTTCTTGTCACAATATTAATTGTCATGTTTTAACAAACGAAAAGGTTAACCTTTAAAAACTCATTAATCATATCTTCCTGTGAAGAAAGCTCGAACATATCTAACAAGTACTCACCTTCATCACCGTTATCCAAGTTCATATTCGGGTCGGGTATGCACGACCCGTACCCATACCCATACCCAGACCCATTTTCTTCAAACACCGTCATCATGTTATGGCTAGCATTCAAATCAGGAGCAAACACACACTCCCCACCAAATAGATCCTCATTGTTCTCATACTCAATAAACGACATCGTCTTTAAACCTAATTCAAACGCGCCAACATATCCCCCATCGTCACAATGTGCGTCATAATTATCAAAATCAGAACTCGTAAACAAGTCATGACTATCGTCTATGTTATCAACCTTGAACCAAGACGAATAATGACCATGGGGACGTTTAATGTCTTCGGATGACACATTGGTACGAGAAGAGGAAAGAGGTATATTTTTTCTAGCACGACATTTGGCTAGCTTCTTAAAATGGGAATAGAGAGTGTGTAGTAATCGAGCTTCGGGTTTGTTCTTCTTTGGCTTTTGACGATGGTGGTGGCGATGATGGTGGTGGTGATGATGATGGTGATCGGTTGCCGTTGTGTCGGCATGATTTGGTGGTTTATCTTCGACATTGTGATCGTAGGTAACCCTTTTTTTCCCCATATTGTAAGCTGTTATAACTAACATGCATGAATGAAATGGAAACAAAAGACAAATAAAACATGTTTTGTGGAGTAGCTTGCAATTCGCAATCACATACTCTACCAGATTTTACTTCCTATTTTTGGTTTCATACCATAATATTATCCGTATGTATAGATTGTGTAACAGAGATAGTTACATATCCTTAGTTTACATTTAAAAAAAAAATTATTTATCTTGAACATAACTTACTTTTCATTAACAGTTTTTTAATTTTAAAATTTTTAAAACAATTAACAAAAATACATAAAAAGTTATATCATCCTTTCAATTATGTTACGAATGATGTATTACCTAAAAATTTTACGAACTTTTGGGAATATTTGTTTCCTACATATGCGATCTTTATCATGTCTTTAAACTAGATGTGCTGAGTAACCTGTTTATGAGCAGGCTCGTGTTTGAAAAAAAATGACACGATCGGTTATCATGTTGTATTCTTGTCTAGCATCATACATAATCATGTCTTATCATAATATCATGTCCAACATTTAATCTCTAATGGTACAAGATGACATTTCTTTTTAATTTTTCTTATTATTTGTCAAATTGTATATCTACATTACATCCCAAACTAGAGGGAGAGAAAGATCAAACTTCCAACACCACCAACATTTCAGTTTGACATCCATTTTCATCCCTAGTTTTCCACTTAATTACACTCCTACCATCCTCACCTCTCAAAACAAAAGACATGACTCAAATCCCTTCAATTTTATCCAAATCTTCCATCTATACATTTTCAAACAACACATAAACTCATTCCTTAATACCTCTGTTTTTCACAACTCAATTTCACCCCTGTTTCTGATCCTAACTGTTGGTTGTATAACAACGATTAACAAACCACCAAATGGAAGCACTAGTAACCAAGCTTTCAGATGCTACAAAAGCACTACATGCTTTAGCTTCAATGATTCAAGAATCGAATTGGCGCAAGCACGACACCGAAACATCCATCAAAAACCAAGATGCTCAATATGCACAAGTGACAAAAGAACTCGAACATACAAAACACGAGTTGATCAAACTTAAGCGCGATATTGCTCGCGTGTCGAAGGAGAAACGAGACGCGAATAGAGCGTTAAAGGCGTCGAATTCGAAACGATTGACACTTTTGGCTTCTATAGAGTTAATGAACAAAGAGATACAAGAATTGAAGGTAAAGAGAGTTAAAGATGAAAAACTAGAAGATGCAAAACAAGAACTTGAAATTATTAAAGGAGAAGGGTTTAATTTCATGACATCAATGGATTCGATTCGAGACGAGTTAAATCGAGTTCGTGTCGAAACAGAGGAGTTATTGAAAACAGAGGAGGTACATGATTCAATAATTCAAGTTCTAAATTCAAAGATTTTGAGTGAAAAATCAAAATTAGAATCAATTAATTCTATCGAGTCGAAAACCGACATGGTTGCGTCGAATTTAGTCTTTACACTCGATCAATTAAGGTCCGAAATCGAAAGATTATACAAAGAAGAAGGTTCCTTAAACGAAGAAATCGAAAACACGAGAAGTGAGATTCGAGAAACTGAAAATGAAATTGGGGTTAAAGAAGTAGAATTAGAGGATGCAATTGAGGAATTGGAAGTAATTAAATTATTAGAATTTGAAGCATTGTGGAGTTTAAGGAATGTAATTAATGCAATAATGGAAGCTAGAGATACGGCTTCGATGATAACGATAACGGATTTTGAATACGGGTACTTAACGGGGAAGGCGGGTCGGGCTGTAGAGGTTGCTGATAAGAAGATTGATGCAGCTCAAGCATGGGTTGAAGCTTTGAATGCAAATGAGAGAGAGGTGTTGATGAAAATTGAGATGGTAGAAAGAGAAATTAGTAAATTAAACGGGCCGGGCTCTGATGTAGAGCGGGCCGGGTTAGGGGAACGGGTTGTGGCTTCGGGCCGTAGATCGATGTATAGAGTTGGGAGCAAGGCGGGTGTTAAACGGGTTAAGTTGCAGAAGTTTCGGTTTTCGGGAGCCCGGTATTCGGGGAAGATGGGTTCCTTGGGGAAAGAGAAAGTTATGCAAAAACTTGTTTAGTGTGAAGAATGTTGTGAGTGACGAATTTAGAAACTATTTTAATGGGTGTCGGTAATTTTCGATGCTTGGATGTCTTGTCACTCTTTTTTGGATTTTCTATTCGGTTCAGGTTGAGTCGGTTCGGGTCACTTGAAACCGCATTCCAATGGATTAGTGAGTGAAGGTTTGTTGACATTGTGCAAGTTTATTGAGATTGTTGTGTGTGGATGCATAGGGTAATTGAGTTTGAGAGTGTTAGGTTGAAATTGTTTTAGGTTAATTAATTGTATAGTTTTTTTTCATTGTTTTTCTAGTTTATATGTTATATTTTATATGAAATCGGATTGCTAAAATTAAAAGAAAAACAGTTAGAAGTTAAAATCGGGTTTCAGACGATGGAATTTGTGTTGAGAGTTGGACAAACAGGACATTACATTTTAGTCGTATTTGATTAAGCCAGTAACTCTAGTCCGTCATAATATATGCATGATTTGTGTTAAGAGTCATTTCCTAGTTAACTCGCTTTCATTCGGTTTATACAAGTACAAATCTAGCTATGACTATTTGTCGCATGCGAAAGGTTTGAGAAATAATTATTTTATTCTTGTGTGATATATATATATATATGTGTGTGTGTGTGTGTGTTGGGGGGGGGGGGGCTACAAGTGCCTACAACACCATTACACCTCTAAAACCAAAACTCATCATTTGCTAACTGAACGTCACATAACACAAAACGCCTCATTTTATGGTTTCTCTGCTACACACAACCTTATAAGGTTAAAGTTATGAGAAGAAAATATATCCAATTCAGACGAACATCTCTTATGATGTGACATGTTTCCTCTTTTTAACAAGTTACAATGCAGGTTGGGCTCATGTGGGCTGGGCCTCACATGTTAAGCTAAATCTCACTATGAGGAATTGAGGATATCTCATCAGTTATAGCCTACTAGGCCAAGGTTCACCAAACTTGTTTAACATGATTTAAAAATTTGTATTACGTAATAACCATTAAACATAAGTAAATCTAATAATTAAGTTTTAATCAGTAAACACCCGACGATGAAGATCTTTTTATCGGCGGTTCCACTGTTTCGAACGAGGGATGATCAACAAGACGACAATTCATTCTCTCTTTAGGATGCTCAGTCGACTCATCCCTGTATATCAGCAGCGAGAGTGTGTGGTTGTGGATGTAACAAGGGAGGCCGTAGATACTGCGATAGGGTTCGTGCCCAGGGAACTAATCAACACCATTGGGTCGCCATCTTTTGACCTCATCCAGCGCATGCCAACAGGTCATGATCAAATATGTTAGCAAATTTTCATTCCTATAAAACATCCTTTCAATAAGATATATAATTTTGTACTCTAAACAAATAGTTATAAGTACATATAACTAGTTTTATAAAGCATTTAAATATACATATTATTTTAAGTGTATAATTTTACAGAAACCAACCAAGTTGAGTTACAAAATGAACTCATACAATGTAATAGATCGATTAAACATACTAATATTCGAACACAAAAACCGAAAGAAAAAGAAAATAGTGATTGCAACATCTACAGTTGAGTCCCATGCATGCAAATAAAAATTTATCAAAGGTATTAAAAGTATGGTCACTCGCAATTTGAAGTCTACCTATTATTGACTATGCCTACTAATCTTTGTTGCAACAATGAGGGATCAATTGAAGCTTGATTATTCGCCTGCAAGAACTGATGATGAGTTAAGTGGGGTCCATACTGTAAAACCTGGCCTAAACTCTATTAATTATATGTTTATAAAACTAGAAAGTAGACCACATATGAATATATAATCTGTTTAATTAATATTTAAGGGCGTGTTCGTTTCACATAATGCCTAGGAATTTAAAGGAATTAGTTATTGTGTTCGTAAGAAACTTACCTCAGATTGGATGGTATGAAGTAACCGTTCGCTTGCTCTAGTTGAAGTGCAAGTTATAATGTTAAGTCCTTCTTCGACAAGTGTGTTTAACACTCTCGAAAGGAGGAACCCATCTTGAATTGAACAACCATTGATCAAAATCTAGAATCCCCCATTGCAACTATCGACGACAACTGTATTTGGGAGAAAATTGTTTAAGCTATCATTATTAGTATAACTATTCATTGACATTAAGTTCTTGAGATGATCTCTTTTGACACCTAACACTTTGATGTTTTCCTGCATGTGTTTGATATACTTCACTGTTTGGTCCAATTGATCCGTTGTAGAACGCTTTCCCTAGGCATCAAATCCGACAACAAATCATCAAATCTTTTGATAATTAAACTTAAATATGATTGTTTGTATTATGTAACATTAAAACAATATTTGTATTATTATTTTGGTATTAATTAAATTAAGCGTGGGTATTAACTACTATTAGAGTAGTCTATTTAGCTCATGATTATGTTTGATAATTATGTTGCATCTATTTCATATGTATTTCATATTGGGGTATTATAATTACAGTGAAAAGATCCAATACACTAATCCTTAACGTACATTAACATACGTGAATCCCGTTTTTCACGAATCGATTCATGAAATCACATCTCAACATCTCGGAATCGTCAATACATACCAATTAATCATTGGTTAACCGAAAAAAACAGTTTTGAATCGTTAATCGATCAATTTTTTACTTTTTTCACGAAGACCGTTTTTTGAACGTTCTCTGAGCGTTTTAGGTTTTTGGTGAGCGTTTTAGGTTTTTGCCTTTGAATGTCTCGCATACCTCTCGTACGTTAAGGCATTGGCGTACAATATCTCTACCCTATAATTTATATCTATATAAATTAAGAGGGTTCATGATCAATGAAAATTATTCAAATTTGATACCTTAACACTCTTATGGTGTATCATAGCCAAAATGTTTAAACATCCTAATCCTATCATCAGCTATCCTCTATTGGTGTATTATAATCTCTATATAGGGTTCATGATCAATAAGAATTAATCAACTTTGATACCATAAATACTTTTATTAGTCGTCGTTGGGACTGATGATCAGATCAGGTGATACGATGAAGATTTTTAGGAATCTTTAATATCAATTTTTTGACTTTTTTTGGAAATAATTTGGAAACCCTAAACTAGACAAATGCTTTGCCTTTTGTTTAAAGTTATTATTTAATATATGTATGTTAAGTGTGTGTTGTTATCTAATGATACATGTATACACATGTACTAGTTTTTGAACCCGTGTATTATACGGGATTTGTCAAATAAGTAAAATTTAGATATTTAATCATAAGTAATTTAATGATTTTCTTTGAAATTTATAGATTAAGTATAATATTATCACACACACTTCAAATATTACTTATTAATTGAGAAGCTTTGCATAATTATATAAAGAAAAGTAAGATAAGATACACATGGAGCATAATTATATAAAGAAAAGTAAGATAAGTAAGATTCTTTAAAGAAAAGTAAGATAAGATACACATGGAGCATAATTATATTTTAATTAGAAATTAAATTGTTTTAAATTGTCATTAATGTGTACATAATATGTTGAAACATATTGAAGATGTTGAACTTATGGGTCAAACCATTTTCACTCATTACCCATGGATAACATAGATTAAGGAGAAAAGAGATTAGAAGATAATTTTATGTTATGATGAATGTAATTAGGACAACTATGCATCATTATTTTTGTTTATTAGTATAGTAAAATAGTAAGATAACCAGTCATTTCGAAGCTTTCAAATCAATGGAAACCTTTTGATTAAGCTAATGATATTTTAAAGATGGAACCATCGACGTAGAGACTATTTTAGTATACTTTTAAAGAATTTTCTACTTCCACAAAAGAATTATAAAGTGCAAAAGAATAATTAGGATTTAATAGTTTTCTTGTTTACACATGATATAGTTACTTACATTATAAAAGTAAACCACATAATATGTTAGCTAGAGGGGAATTAACTTACACGATGTGTGCCCTATGACTATATTATTTAGGGTGGTATTATTTACACATTAAGGATTTTAATTCAACACTCAACCGCCTATTATACACTATGTACTAGTCTATATGAAACGTATAGGTCCTTACCTTAAAAGCAGTAACGTGGCTGTCAGTTTTTGTATGGCAACTAAGCGACACGCACAATGTACCCTTATACCCCCTATACGTCACCTATAAGAAAATTTTTTCCCCAAAACTTGATTAAATTTTGATTTGTATATGCTTATACACAGCCTAGGAGGGGACTTGTTAGGCTTAAGTCCAACTATTTGGAATTTGGGATATCTCATCGCTTAAAACCAAGGCTCACCAAACTTGTTCTTGAGCTTGAGTTTATATTATGTAAAAACCATTCAGTAAATAAATTTTAAAAAATAAGTTTTAATCATCCAATGAAAATCTTAGAGCGATGGTTCCATTGTACGTACCAAATAAGAGATGATCGACATTTCATTTGTGAAATTATATATAAAGCGCCTATAAGTTATAAAAGAGAAGCCAAATATTTATATAGTTTTATTGTTGCACATTAATTCTATAGGAAGTTTAGTGGCAACAAGTAATATCGACGTTAACCAATAGATTGTTTGTAGTTGTAAGTTGTAACCTCCAATTTTTTTAAGTATAAAATAGCGTATCATTTTAATAAACACCAACTATGATAACTTATTAGAATATAATACACTAGGTTATAAACTCGTGTATTACACAGGGCTAGTTACATACAAATTAATAATATTTAACAATGTTTCATTTACAATTATATATTAACTTCACTTGAATATAAATGTAGATATCATATACTTCTTAATACTTATCAAGACCTGAAGAAACACCAGTCGAACCCCGACAGATTACTGGTAACCTGGGGGTTGGAGAGCTGTTTCCCACGAGGGGTTAGACCCTTGGAAGATGGTTCTTCTGATAACCTGCAAAACAGACACCGTGAGCTCGTCACTGAGAAGGGGGGGGTTCCTCCTTGTGACCACCCTCCGGCGTGAGAATCAGACTAGATTGCTCTTTAAATATAAAAGTATATTAAGAGATTGCTAGAGCAGATATCAGGTATATATTGATATAAGATGTTCATACCATTGGGGTATTTATAGCCGAAGGTAGGTTTCCAAGGGGTTTAGCCGGCCCAACACGCTACCAACTGTAACCTATGCACGTGCCTTGCCTGTGAGTGGTGGATAGGTAGCGGCTGACACAGAGCAGGCGTGTCGTGCACTCTTCCTCTTCTGCCAACTACAGGCTAGGCACGTGGTATGGCAGGAGTTGGTGGGTAGGCGGCGGCTATTGGTCACAGTGCTGTGGCGTGCTGTCTGCCATGCTGCTGTCAGTGAGCTGTCGCATTCTTGGTCAGATCTTTTGTCTGTACCTCGTCAGGTATCACACAAAAGATCCTCCATCATACGGACTGGCTCATTTAGGCGGGAGTTTTCCCCCTCCCGCCTTTGCTCATTCCTTCAGGTGACACTGGGGAGAGTTAAGTGCCTTGTGCGTGTAGCCATGCTGCGCGGGTGGCCTTCCCTAATGGCTTGTATCCGAGGCTGCGGGGACAGGCGGAGTCCTTCACCATTGGGAGGCATTTCCTGCGGGACCAGCTTGCGTACTGCGCGTAAGGACGTTACGTCTCTGAGCATGGTTGGTCCTGCGGATCCAGTTGGTCTCTGCGCAGACGTCCCTGTTTAAGGTGAGTCTTGCGGGTCCAACTGGGCTCTGCTGGGACCTACCTCTTCAAGTCCCCCCAGTCCAATGTTCTTCTCATGAGTGTTTAATAAAATGAGGTGAACTTTTGGACTTGAGCAAAGGGTTTTGAAAAGGGTTTTGTAAGGTTTTCCATGGGGATTCTTTCCGCGGAAGTCCTTGTCACTTGCAGAAATGCCCGAGTTTCCTGCTTGGTCTTTGGGTATGATGCGGGTAGGTCTGTAACCTCCTCGCAAGTCAGGAGCATTGAGTCCCAGTTGTATGTATTTTCCATGAGGTTTTGGTAGTTTTGAACATAGTGATCAATTATGTTAAGACCACCAATTCCATCTTGGAGCTTCAAACAACGTAGTTCTCGACGTTCCCGCTATGCGGGGATGTTATTTCCGTTTCCGCAAGCATTGCCCAGAAGATCCTTCTTGGTTTCAATTCCCAGCGGAGCGCTAGGTATGTGAAGGGTTTTGCCTTAACACTGTACCTGTGCTCGTCTTACGGTTACTTTACTTCCAAGGTATTCCTGGCGTCAATTCCCTGCGGGTGTTAGGTATGTGAAGGGTTTTGCCTTTACACTGTACCCGCACCCGTCTTACAGTTACTTGGTTGCCGAGGTACTTGGCTTCAATTCCCTGCGGGTGCTAGGTATGTGAAGGGTTTTGCCTTAACACTGTACCCGCATCCGTCTTACGGTTACTTGTTCACCAAGGTTTTCTTGGCTTCAATTCCCTGCGGGTGTTAGGTATGTGAAGGGTTTTGCCTTTACACTGTACCCGCATCCGTCTTACGGTTACTTGCTTGCCAAGGGGTAAGGGGTATTCTCCCGCTTACTTTTTAATATTTTCGAATTTTTGAATTTTGAAATTCGAAGAGTTGGTGAAAAGATAAGTCCAAACCTCTGAAACGTCGTGCGACGGTTTCTTCTGACTGTGTCAGGACGTGCAGGGAGTTATGGTGACGTGACAGAACATGGTCATTCCAGTTGCTTTTTCAGGCGCGTGGGCACGGGATTTCGGGCGCGTAGCCGCGAAATCTCTGGCATACGTCCTTGTGACAGATGTTGCCAGCTTGCTTTTGCCACGCGTCATAGTTTCATTGCACCTTTGATTTCTCTCACTTCCGTATTAAATTCATCGCATTAATTACGATTACTATATAAAGGGGGAGAGGGTTATTTGCAATTCACACTTTTCACTTTCATATCTTCTTCTCAAGTAATTTCCGGCGAATTTTTCTGTTCAGTAAAGCATTACCCTGAAATCTCTTTTCATCTTTCTTCCACCATGCCTTCTCATGATGCTGATGACCAGAAGACTGCTGGCGAATGCCAGTGCTCTCTTCCTGTCGATCTGTACCAGTATATCGTCAGGAAGTTCATGCTCGAGTCTCTCGAGCCTGAGTTTCCTGAACCCCACCATACTGTGTACGATGCCCCTAGTGGCAAGATCGGGGTTTATGCTGCATTCTTTGTCTACGGAAACCTTAGGTTTCCGTTGACAAAGTTTGTGTACCGTGTCCTGGAGAGGCACGGTGTGCACCTGACCGAGGTGCACCCCATGGCCATTGCCAAGGTCCGGCACTTTGAGTGGGTGTGCCGGATACTGGGCCTTGAGCCCCTCGTTGACCGTCTGATGACCTTCTACACTTGGAGGTGCATCCAGGGGTGGTACACTCTTACAACCCGTATTAAGGGTTTAAAGATTTGTACCACCGAGCGGAGTCTTCGCTCATGGAGAAGAGAGTTCTTCTTCATATCCGCTCGCGCCATCCCCATCGCCATGAAGTTCAAGAATGGCCAGGCGCTTCCGAACCTTCCCGCCCTCAACTACGAGGAGGCGGAATGGTTCTCGAAGATATCCCGGGTCCAGTCCCCGGTTTTCCGTTTTCCGGAGTCGGCGATGGTGATGCTGGGGATGAGCCGGGTGTGGAAGGCGGCGAATGCGGATAAGGTTCCGATCGTCCTTGAATATGGTTCGAACTCTGTCCCTTATGGTACGTCTTGTTTCATTTTGCTGACTTCGATTTTTTCTAACTTTCTTGTTGATTTCAGAGGGGAACGATCTTCAGTCGCTCCTGAACCCGCGGGAGGAAGATGGTCCCGCGCGGATGGGTACTCGTGCTCTGGACGAGAACGAGTTGCCCATCTTAGAGCAGACCGCGGGTCGGTTCGTGGAGGTTTACCCGCCAGGCCAAGAGATCCTGAGCCACCGACGGCCAGGTAAGCCTATCTTCTACCCTGAACCTCTCAATGCTGTGCCTGCTGCTGGAGTTGACATTTCTTCTTCTGAGGAATCCGCAGAAGGTCCTCCACTGGTGCGGAAGAAAAAGGCTGCCGTCGGGAAAGGCAAAGAGAAGGTGGCCTCTACGGCCGACCCGGTAGTCCTATCTGACTCGGAGTCAGATAGTGCAGAGGTGGCGGGGAAGCCCGGTGGTAAGGAGACCACCGCTCCGGAGGCTGTAGCTGTTACCTCCGGGGAGGCAGCGACGACGACGGTTACCGGTGTCAAGAGGCCGGCTCCATCGGGTTCGCCCCCGCTCGTCCGTACGTTCAAGCTCAAGAAACCCCGTAAGTACCCCTATAATTCTTGTCTAGATTTGTTGTTTCAAATAAATTTTTCTAACACTTTTGCTTGTGCAGGTGTGGATGTTGACGCATTCCCGGGTGTAGTTGGAGCAAGTATTCCCCCGCCAATGAGGGAAGGCTCGGTCAGCCTTCCCGAGGCGTCGACCCAGGCGTCTGCGCCTGCTTCCGTTGGTTCCAGCCTTCCTGAGGCTGTTCCAGCTGAGAAGGTGTCTCCGCCGGCCGTGAGTGCAATTTTTACAGCATCTTTCACGGAGCCGGCGGTTACTGTTGCTGAGGAGGCGACGCCAACAATGGCTACCACAGCGGCTGCCACTATACCTGCGCCACCGGCACCGACGGCCGGACCATCAGGTACGCGCCGGGCTTCCCGCCGATCTATGCCACCTTCCCATCTGCCTGACCTGTTGGATGGATTTCCTTTAGGTTCAGGTGATGGGTTTGGCGGCTATCGGCCTGTTATTGACCCTACAGGTACGTAGGGTTCTTTTTCCTTTGTATATTTTTGTCATCTTTTCCTAACTGCCTTTGTTTCTTTTGCAGTGTCGGATTCCAATGAAGTGTATGTTCCAAGATGGAACATACGCCGAGGAACAACCCTTCGCACCCCTGTGGAGTGCGTGGATTGGGCTCGCCACGCTGCTCCTCATGGTGCGTTGGGGGAAGCCATGGCTAGCTACCAGGAGGGTAGGCTAACCAATGAGCTTCGGGTTCTCCAAGCCCGGATGCAGCCCCGCGTCGAGCTGCTTTGTCGTGAAAACGACAAGTTAAAAGCAGCTCGCGCCAAAGAAATATCTGAGACGCGGGCTCTGCGGGAGGAGAACCGGCAGTTGGCCGCTGCCGCCGCCGAGAAGGAGAGAGCATTCAAGGCCCTCGAGGTTGAAGTCCAGGCGCGACTCGAGGCCCGCTCCAAGGCTGCCCAAGCTGTGAATGAACAGCTTCGGCTGGCTAAGGAGACTGCGCGAAACTCAACTGAGAGGGCTGACAAGGCTGAAGCTGTTGCTGAGCCGCTTCGCGAAGAGAATGAGCAGCTTAAATGCAAATTAAAGGCTCTTCAGCATGCTCATGACGCCTTGGCAATGGAAGATGCCAAGAAGCTGCAGGAGATCCTTGACCAGAGGGGGGTGCTTGACCGCACTGAAAGGAAACTCAAAAGCGTCGAAGAGGCTGCCGCTAAGGAAGTTCAACTTGCCAACCTTGATAAAAGCGGAGCCGAACGTGCTTACAAAGAAAGTCAAGCTACCCTCCAATGGCTGCTTCGAGAAGCGTTGCCTCAGGTATCTTTATCTTTTTCTTTACGCTTTCCGCTCGTAATTAGAAAATGTTCTAACTTGTATTCTTTTGTAGGTTGTGCGTCGGGTCCTTTCAGAGACCTCTTATGACGATGCGATGAGCGCAGCCCTCAACGCTTCTCATGAGGATGGGGAGAAGACTGGCTTCCTGCTTGGTCTTGGGTTTGCTGAGAGAGGCTTTCCGCCCTCCAACTTCCCTTTATTCAATGTTAATACTGAAGCTGCTTATGACCAAGCTGTGAACCAGTACGCTGCCTTCCCGCATCCAGTGGTGGAGAAGGTGAATGAAGCTGCTGCTGCTGATGATGGGCTAAACATCCTTAAGGCTTTCCTTGGGCAGCCGCTCTCTGACGGTGCTGGTCCAAGCGGAGGTGGCCCTGAAGCCTGATCCTGAAGATCCCTTCCCACTGCTAGGATAGACTTAGCTTTGTATAGATTTCTTTTAGGCGGGTAGTTACCCGGCCACTGTTGTAATATATCATTGAAATATACGATTGTTATTCCTTTCATTGGATTCTTTGCTTTATAAACTTATGACTTGCATACTTAGTTTAAAATAGCAATTTTCCAAGTGTTTAGAATAAGAACCTTTGAACGTGGTTGATAGTGGGTTAAAGTTTCGCTTCCTCCTTCGTGATTGTGCGGGTAGAACCGTCACTTGCACTTGGTAGGATGGCTAAACTTTAACTTTTATCTAACCTGCGTGTAGGTTTTTCTTACTTTTTGAGGATAAGTTAACCTTTGAACGTGGTTGATAATAGGTGTGAAGTTTTGCTTCCTCTTTCGTGATAGCGCGGGTAGAACCGTCACTTGCACTTAGTAGGATGGCAAAACTTTACCCATACCTGACCTGCGTGTAGGTTTTTCTTACCTTTTTAAGAATTTTGTTTTGAACCGTTCGACGCGCGGTTGTCGATAGGTTAGTGTTCATCTTCCTTTCATGATTCGTGCGGATAGACCGGCACTTTCATTTAATGGAATAATTGAACTCTTCTCCTTCAACTGACCTGCGTGAAGGTTTGCCACGTTATTGGGTTCGTGCGGGTAAGACCGCCTTCCCACGCAACGACTCCACGTAATGTGAATGCCGTCACCAGTGTTGGATAGTTTTAACCGTTCGACGCGCGGTTGTTGATAGGTTAGTGTTCATCTTCCTTTCATGATTCGTGCGGATAGACCGGCACTTTCATTTAATGGAATAATTGAACTCCTTCAACTGACCTGCGTGAGGGTTTGCCTGTTGAGGATAAGTTAACCTTTGAACGTGGCTGATAATAGGTGTGAAGTTTTGCTTCCTCTTTCGTGATTGTGCGGGTAGACCCGTCACTTGCACTTAGTAGGATGGCATAACTTTACCCATATCTGACCTGCGTATAGGTTTACCTTTTCCTCTTAAGAATTTTGAACTGTCCCACGCGCGGTTGTTGATAGGTTGGTGCAGTTCCCTCGAATGATTCATGCGGATAGACCAGCACTTTCATATGGTAACTTTTTTCCCCTTCAACTGACCTGCGTGAAGGTTTATCATGCTTTTTGGGTTCGTGCGGGTAGGACCGCCTTCCCATGCAATGACGTTTTTTGTAATTATGCGGTGAAAACCGGCATATTAGTGTGTACAAAAGTATAAATGTAAATCATCAGCTTCGACGTTTGAAAGAGAATCATTTCCATTAGAAGTGGCTCTTGGCCTTTTCTGTACAAATTGGAATTGATTACATGCAAACTGTGTAATTGAACTCCCTTCCATGTTGGGACAGGAGTGCCATCGAGCCGACACGCACCTGTTTCGGGATCTCGTTCTTTACGCAGCATGTAGTCTCCATATTGAAGCTGATTTTTTATTCATGTTTACCCCAGCCATGGTTCCACACGCACCTGCCTGCTTAGCTTTTATTTCGCCACGAGGTGTGCGAGCGTCCCATCTCTGACGAATGTTTCGACCATGTCTTTTACGTCTATGCATTCTTCAGTGTTGTGGCCTTTTGTTCTGTGATAGTCACAGTACTTGCTCCGATCAGCATCGTGACGATGTCGGATTACTGGAGGCTTTGGCCATGGGAGCTCTTCAGTAGCAAATATGTCAGTGACGCTTTTGGTAAGTGGCGTCCATCTGGAGTTCCGGTGCAGCTTTACATTATCCCTTTCACCCAATCGGTGCTGTAAGCCGGATGAGGTGTCAAAGTTTACCCTTGACTGCCAAATGCCTTGCTTCCGTTTTTTGTTCAATCGGGCGGTGAGGACGTTGTCCTCTCTCGTCCTCTGGGTGTAAAGGTTTGTGCTCTGCGGAAGGTCTCTACCCAGTTGCTTCTCCGTTTCCTCATAGCGTTTAGCTGCTGTCATGATGCCATCCCATGTGGATGGCATTCCATCTTTACCCGTTAGGGTGCGGATAAGCTCTGGGTCCTGCGCGCCCTGGATGAAGGCTGCGCGAACAAGATCCTCGCTGATATTGCCCAAACTTAACTTCTTTGAGTTGAAGCGAGTGATGAAGTTTGGCAGAGATTCATCTTCTTCCCGTATGCATTTGAGGATTGTCCATTGCTCCTCGGTATACTTTCGCTGCTGGCTGAAGTGTTGGCTAAACTTCTGCTGGAAGTCTGCCCAGTCGTAAATGTGGTTAACCGGTAAACGATCAAACCAAACCCTAGCAGCCCCCACCAGCGTCATTTGAAACATGTAACACCACGTGGGTTCCGTCCAGTTGCTGACGGTTGCCCCTGCTATGAACCTGTTCAAATGGTCGTCTGGGTCGGACATACCATCATAAGTGCCTATGTTGGGCATTTGTTTGGCACTTTTTGGGGCAATTGCTTCCGCAATGTCCCTTGCAAATTTGGACGTTCCCGCATTTGCAACGTTCGGTCTGTACGTTTTGGAGAAGTCTCGTGAACTTCCACCTGTGCTTTTTGGTTTGAAGGCTTGTCCAAAATGCCTTCTCGGTTGGGAGTCCGTTTCCTTACGCTTCCCTTTTGCCCTATGGCGAGGGTTCGCGTCGGAGTCGGATTCCTCCGAGTCATTGTCCAAGTATTCTTCGAATTCGTCGGCCTGTTGGACGGAACGCAAGCGTTCGTCCAACTCAGCTTGGAATTCCTTTTGTCGTGCCTCCGCCCATGCCTTAACTTCATCGAGAGTTTGGCGGGGGAGTCTTGTTCGTTTTTTAAACTGGGTATCGGTGAATCCCAGTGGGCGATTATTTACTGCACTTGCCCCAGCTTGGGTAACTGGGGTAGTGTTCGTAAAATTTACTTCACTTGCCCCGGCTTGGGTAACCGGGGTAGTGTTTGTAAAAACTGTGTTGCCGGTATTCCCTCCAGTAGCTGGGGTTGTGGTTACCGGAGTTTCTTTAACCATCTTTCTAGAAGTTTGAAAAAACTGGAGAAAAATGAAGTTCTAGCTTTATGCACGGATGGCGCCAATGAAGAAACACCAGTCTTGATACATACAAATGTTTCATTTACAATTATATATTAACTCGTGTATTACACAGGGCTAGTTACATACAAATTAATAATATTTAACAATGTTTCATTTACAATTATATATTAACTTCACTTGAATATAAATGTAGATATCATATACTTCTTAATACTTATCAAGACCTAAAAGTAAAAGCCAATTATAATTCCATGATTCAATTCAATACATGAAACCCTTCAAAATGCTTCAGCATGTAAGTGTGAGCTTGAGCGTAATCAAATCATCAATGCTCATTTAAGTGTATATATATATATACTAGTTTGAGCCCCGTGTATTACACGGGTAATTGATGAAAATTTTAAACTTTAACTATGAAGTGAATTACAATCAACAAAATCATCATTTATTGTTAATACTAATTTATATAAAAATTACAGAAATTACATAAATAAGATTACACAAATATGTTACAAATTAACAAAACTTTTATTGTATACTACATTTGTGATTGTATTGGTTGGTATACATTGTTTATCAAAAATCAAAATATTTAGTCCATGTATGCTTATAAACTCTTGTTAAGGTAACATATATGCATGCTTATAACTTTTGATATAGCCATGTATAGTTATCTGTGTGACAAATAAGATTATTCAAGTACATACCGCGACCCTAGATAAAATATAATATATATCCATGTTACTAACAAAAAAATATTCATACACATAAAATGTCATACATTTTGATCAATTAATATATATTATGTCATTTGAAATCATTCGCTCATGTTTATTAAAAAAAACATGTTTATTCCAAAAAAAAAACATATTACATGAACTTTGATGATATAATCATCCTTAGAGTCTTTAAAATCTGAAATTGATTGTTCGTGATAAATTATTTGTTGTTATTAATATACTGCATATGACAAATTTTAATTAATTTTATATAGTAGAATTAACAATTGTATAATCAAGAAACATATAACACCTAAAATTCAAATATAACAAAATGATTTGTTTCATTTCATATAAGTGAAAAATGACAAAGAAATAATAACCTTAAAGTCATGTTCAACTAACAGTAATTTTTTTTTTCAAAAAAAATTTGTGTATAGCTTTATTATTTTGAATATAACTTTAATAAACACTTTAATTATGTATTACCTAACATGTAACACTAACATAACCTCAAATCGTTGTATTTGTATAAAAAAAATTACTAAATTACTCTAATATTGAAATGCTGTAAATAACTGATGAAAACGATATTATAGGTTTCTGTATCCTAAATGATTTTTGGAAAGAGAAAATAGTGGAAAGGGATTGAAACATATTTTTTGGTTTAAAAATTTGAATGCTTTTAATAAGTAAGTTGTCTTATAAGACATATTAAATTAAATATA
This sequence comes from Bidens hawaiensis, assembly GCF_021521415.1. Lineage (NCBI taxonomy): Eukaryota > Viridiplantae > Streptophyta > Magnoliopsida > Asterales > Asteraceae > Bidens > Bidens hawaiensis. The sequence continues at coordinate 3,945 of NW_027492251.1, read as the reverse complement.
TTTGAATGTATAAAAAAATATAAATCAAATTATAAAATATATGTTTTTGGAACATTATGAAAGAAAAATATTAAAAACTAAATATTGATATTCTTGTAGCTAACCATTTATACTACACAAAAAAGTTATATAAATAAATGATAGATAGTTCATATAGTAAATCGTTATTCATATGGATTATAATTATAATATTCAACTTCAATGATTTAATGCTAAACAACAAGATATATATAATATGTATTCTTCATGTTTGCAAAATTTATATAAAATGTTTGGAGAAATTAAGAAAATACACATTTTCTTGAGTTCAAATACATATGAGAAAATTTTAAATCTAAATTTGAAACTAATCTTATGTAAAAAATTATACAAGACTGCTCCAATCTCAGTTTAAAGACAAGTTATGGTTTACTATGATTTTAATTACCTATGATTTTAAAATTTATTTTAATAGATCTGCAACTTCAATTTTGATATTTCCTTATTTTCTTATCTTTCACCATTAATATTAATGAATGAATCAAATATGATTTACATTTAATAAAAATAAATTTGAATTCATATATTGCAATAACTTAAAATATACGGGTCATATGTTGAAATGTTGAAAAAAAATGTGAAGATGGTTATGAAGTTAACAAATGGCAAAATTGGGTAGTTATTTATTAGAATAGATAGATTTTAAAGTCCTAGCTATAAATATCATACGCACATTCGCGATACTTAAACGGCCTTGGCTCTGCAAATTATAAAAATCGATTACTTGGATTCTTTTTTTTTAATTATTACATTTGGCAACACTATAATATTACAATAATTAACATTTATAAACTACATCTAGGTTCCTTAAGTTTCTCAGCCTTCAACAACACCAGATCTTCTCAACACCTACAATTGTTACAGAAATTATGGCGCAACATGTGCATTGTAGTTTCACTACAACTGCAAATTTTCTCAATATCTCTACTTGTGAATTGTCATGCCTTTCACTATTTAACCTCTTAGCACATATCATCATTTCAAAACCCAAAGTTGTAGGTGAGACTGGTTACATACCAATTAAGAAAATGAGTTGCACATTCAAATAAATAAATTAATGGTATAAAATAAAAGAAAAATGTGGTCTTAACTCTTAAAAATAGAAAAAGGTTTTACTTGTAACTTGTCTATAAGTCCGAGAAAGCATATGAATGTTAGATTGGTGTTTTGGTCAAAATATTGTTTCGAAAGTTGATGCAAACACGGGCCAAAGTATCTATTAAGAGCATTGAGGTTTCCTATGGAAGACTAATTCGACATCAACAAAGAAACAACAGGTTAAAACCAATGCATTATCTATACATTCTTGATTCTTGTTTTTTTTTCTTATGCACTTATTTTACAACTAACGGAGTAAAAATTGGCAAAAAGCATGAGATGAACTGAAGAAACACTGAGTGAACCCACAGGCAGATTATAGATAATCTGGGGGTTAAGTAATGTTTCCCACGGATGAGGTCTAGCAGAGAAGGTTGTTCTTCTGGAGACCTGCAAAACAGACACCGTAAGCTCATCACTGAGAAGGGGGGGGGGGTTCCTCCTTGTGACCACCCTCCGGCGTGAGAATCAGACTAGATTGCTCTGAATATAAGTGTATATTAAGAGATTGCTAGATAAGATTGAGATATCGGATGATGTCCTTACCATTCCAAGGTGTTGGAGTATTTATAGCCGAAGGTAGGTTTCCAAGCAGGTATAGCCCGCTGAATAGTATTCCTGTTCTACCAACAGTGGACTATGCACAGGCCATGCTGATTGGTGGATAGGTTACGGCCAACAGTAATAAGGTCGGCTGTATACTGTTCCACCAACTGTAGGCTGCGCACGTCCCATCATAAGGGTTGGTGAGTAGGCAGCGGCTAATAGTGACAAACAGTACTAGAGGGTGCTCCTCCTCGTATTGTTGTCGGTGAGCTGTCACCCTGTGATTAGTTCATGGGCTGCTCTGGTCAAACTGTCTGTTCCGTCCATACCTTAGTAGGTATAGTACGAAAGACCTTCCAGAAGCATACGGACTGGCTCATTTAGGCGGGAGTGTTCCCGCCTTGCTCATTCCTTCATGTGACAACTGAAGTAACGAATGCCTTGTGCGTGTAGCCTTGCTGTTAGTGCGGGTAGCCTTCCCTGATGGCTTGTATCCGCAGCTGCGGGAACAGGCGGGGTACTTCACCATTGGGAGGCTTTCCCTGCGGGTACAGCTGGCGTACTGCGCGTAAGGTTCTTTGAGCATGGTGGGTCCTGCTGGAGCAGTTGGTCATCGCGCAGACGTCCCTGTTCAAGGTGAGTCTTGCGGGTCCAACTGGGCTCTGCTGGGACCTACCTCTTCAAGTCCCCCCAGTCCAATGTTCTTCTCATGAATTATTAATAAGTGAGGTGAACTTTTGGACTTAGCAAGGGGTTTTGAAAAGGGTTTAGTTTTTCGGTTTTCCGTGGTGATTCATCCCGCGGTTTTCCTGATGTCACGCAGAAATTCCCGACTTTTCTGCTTGATCTTTGGGCGTGAAGCGGGTAGGTTTGTAACCTCCTCGCGCGTCAGGAGTGTTGAGTCCCAATTGTGTGGATTCTCCATGAGGTTTTGGTGGTTTTCGACATAGTGATCATTTATGCTAAAACCACCAATTCCATCTTGGAGTTTCAAACAATATAGTTCTCGACGTTCCCGTCGTGCGGGAATGTTATTCACGTTTCCGCAAGCATGGCCCAGAAGATCCTTCTTGGTTTGAATTCCCTGCAGAGTGCTAAGTACGTGAAGGGTTTTGCCTTGACACTGTACCCGCACTCGCCTTACGGTTACTTTACTTCCAAGGTATTCCTGGCGTCAATTCCCTGCGGGTGCTAAGTATGTGAAGGGTTTTGCCTTGACACTGTACCCGCACCCGTCTGATGGTTACTTGGTTGCCAAGTTATTCTTGGCTTCAATTCCCTGCGGGTGCTAGGTATGTGAAGGGTTTTGCCTTAACACTGTACCCGCACCCGTCTTACGGTTACTTGGTTGCCAAGGTAAGGGGTATTTTCCCGCTCACTTTTGAATCTTTTTGAATTTTGAATTTTTGAAATTCGAAGAGTTGGTGGAAAGATAGGAACAGTCCAAACATCTGAAACGTCGTGCGACGGTTTCTTCTGACTGTGTCAGGACGTGCAGGAAGTTATGGTGACGTGACAGTACATGGTCATTCCAGACGCTTTTTCAGGCGCGTGGGCGCGTTTTTTCGGGCGCGTGGCCGCGAAATTAATGGTATGCGTCCTGTCAACAGCTGTTGCCAGCTTGCTTTTTGCCACGTGTCATAGTTTCATTGCACCTTCGTTTTCTCTCTCTTCCGCATTAATTTCATCGCATTAATTGCGATTAGTATATAAAGGGGGAGAGGGTTATTTTTAATCCACACTTTCACTCTTTTCTTCATCTTCTTTGCGATTTCCGGCGAATACTTATCCTTTTCAGGCAAGCATTCTCCCGAAATCGTTTTCTTCTTTTACACGATGTCTCGTGATATCGATTCTACAGCTGACGACAGGAGTACTGCTGGCGAGTGCCAGTGTGCTCTGCCTGGCGATCTGTACCGGTATGTTGTCAGGAAGTTCATGCTCGAGTCTCTCGAGCCTGAGTTTCCTGAACCCCATCAGACCGTGTACGATGCCCCCCGAGGCAAGATCGAGGTTTATGCAGCATTCTTTGTCTATGGAAATCTTAGGTTCCCATTGACAAAGTTTGTTTACCGTGTCCTTGAGAGGCATGGTGTTCATTTGACCGAGTTGCACCCCATGGCGATCGCCAAGATTCGCCACTTCGAGTGGGTGTGCCGGATTTTGGGCGTTGAGCCCTACGTTGACCGCCTGATGACTTTCTACACTTGGAGGTGCATCCAGGGGTGGTACACCCTGACAACCCGAATCAAGGGTTTTAAG